>NC_087202.1:14179850-14192682 GCF_015104395.2 Macrobrachium nipponense
TTGTAAAAGAAAAAAAAAGTGATTCCGTTAATAGATTCATTTTGCTTGTTTTCTTGAATGGAATTCTTAAAATTTCAGTAAAAATTTTGTTGGATTTACAAATAAAGGTCTACTTTTGTTTAGAAAGAAAATAAAATAGCCTAAGTAGTTGCTTTCGTCTTAAGAGTTCCTGAATTTTCAGTTAAAGATTTCATGACAGTTAAACATAGAATTGCCTGTATATATACAAATTGGAATACATATAGGGAAAATAATAAATACAGTGATGCCCCTTGCATTGTGTACAGAAGGATTCTTAGTTGTATTTTACCACAAAGCAATTATCTTCATGAATTATGCAACACTAAGAATAGGCTATGCCATTTTTAACTTTAAATTTGTAATGGTGTTTCACCAAGCCAGAGAGAGATTATCTTTATGCACTTTTATTCTTAAGAATGAATATCCTCTCCACATCCTAATACAGCCAGAGGAATGTCTAAACATGACAAGAAGGACTCTGACGATGTGGAGCTGGAGAGCGCAGAGAACCTCCTTGCGAGACTCCGCCGTCAGTATCGGATGATGGAACGAAACCGACGGCAGTACCATGACGAAGCCACCGTTATACTGGGAAGACAGAGGTATACCTGGAATGGTCGCTTATTAGGCTAAGTGGCCAAAGAGTCTGGTTTGGACTCCCGACTAGATAAGGATAGACCTATTTGTGATAGGCTAGGTTATATTAATGTTATGAATGGTATTTTACACATACTTTATGCTTCATCACTTTTTAGTCTAAAATAAATCCTTCTTCTTCCGCCATCAGGTGAACATTTCTTACTATAATTTATCAACTTTGATTCCATTTTCCAAGTCCTTTGCTGACTTTAAGAGTAGGCTGCGTACTCTACGTTGCCGTATACAAGCAGAATTGACGGAGTAGCCTTCTCTCTATCTCTCTCTCAAACAGAAAGATTTTATCTGAGCTCCGGAAGGAGAAGGAGGACCTGGAGAGCGACCTTTCGTCCATGATAACAGCCCAAAACGAGACGAGGGACCAACGCACCGTCAACACTCTGGCAGCCACCCTTGACCGCCAGGCAAAATACGAGCAGCAGATCGAAGCGGAGAGAGACAAGGTAAAGTAAGGTTTAGATCTTGAGGCACAGAGACAAACATGTGATTAGAAAATGGCTAGACAGAAAAGATTATCGGTATACACTGTAATGATACATAACGCGTTAGATACTCTTAGCATAAATTAACTAATATAAATGCATTTGTAGAATCCTTTTATTCTTGCTTGCTACTCCAGATCAGCGGCCTGGATTCTGCTATAACGGTTGCAGAGAAGAAGATGAGAGAGAGTCGAAGACGCCTCCCATCCGCCCGCCAACTTGAGTCTCGTAGGCTCGCTGCACGGAACGCGAACAAGGCACTGGAGAACCGCATCCAGCAGGTAATGAAATCGAACCGGGTATGTGGGTGACAGGTTGATCAAGGCACTAAATGCTCGTTGAGATGGTCCCACAAAGACATATATGACTTCTTTGGGACTGGCCAGTCAGTTCAGTCTATGTAGGAATAGTAACATACATCATTTTTATATAGTTGTCTTTATGTTCCTTTTTTTATTATATTAAAAGAACTTTAATTTTCTTCGAAGGCTACAGTGCGTTTGAATGCCGTCCTTTCTGACAACCGTGTACTGAGAACCGCACTGGAAAACTTGCTGAAAGAGCGGGACAAGTTTATGTTACAGGTCAGTGAGAATTATGTACACGGACGAACAGAGCTCCTTGTAGCAGATACTCAAAACTCTTGATAATTACTTTGACCAGAACCCGAACTTGTGATTTATATATAGGCTTTCATCTAGTTTCATTAAATTCTATTCCCATATTAAGCTTAAATCATTGACATTCATGTTTTCGTATCATCGCCCAAGGGCCAAAGACTGGAGAAGCAACTGGCAACAACTGTAAAGAAGAAAAGTGACGTCATGACCAAGTGACTAAGGCCTATTCAGAGAGGTTGGTATCCCTGATAAGAACACCTTTGCTTGCGCCTGCCTTCCATAAACAAATGAGATAAAGAAGAATGGAGTATGGCAAAAGGTGTCTGTAGCTCTCGGTTTTAAATTAAAAAATATCAATTCTGATGACATTATTGGTATTTATTTAGCACCAAACGTTGCATACTGTACAATATACTTGTGCTAAATGTTATTTTATATCTTAATTAAATAAGACAGTCTCCGGTCATTTTTATGTTTTGTTTTCAGGGACGAAGCCCAGACCAAGATGAGAGCCCTCAGGGATCGGGCTGAGAGAGATGCCCAGCAGTACAGCCACGAACTGAAGAAGCTTCAGAGGGCTCTTGATCACCAAAACCATCTGCGGGCTTTCGTGGCCACCATCTCTGCTGGGGAGGACGATGATATGTCACGTCGCCGTACCGAAGGTAATATAAGAAGACCTCTGTCATGAAAAGCTGAATTCTAAAACCTGGTAGAATTGAGAAGTTTCACCCTGAGGATGTTATGCAATTTTAACCTCAGTTCAGGCGAAGGTGCAGTGCATTACTACCCTAAACCAGTTCTCCTGGTATTTTGATATTTTATTTGCATTTCTATTTTTTATTTATTAATTTGTTAATCTAATTTTCTTCTCTAAAACCGATCACTTCTTTCTGTATTTCCTATACCTTCTGTTACGTCTTTCAAATGAACACCATATTTCTTCGGAAGTTTGACTTTCAAGTCAGTGGGCCCCTGCCGGGCTTGTTCTATATAAATAGGGCTCATCTTCCGAATAATAATAATAATAATAATAATAATAATAATAATAATAATAATAATGATAATAATAATTTGCTGAAAAGTATGGCTGCGTTGTGCGAATTGATTTTATATTGTGTTTTTTCAATTTTTTATATAATTCGCCTTTCTTTCACATCAACATTGGTCAATAACTGGGCAATGTTCATATTTCGATGGATTTAAACAGCGTTTCTACAGCAGAATTTTTATTCTTGAAAAAAAAAAAAAAAAACAAAAAAAAAGCAGGCTGCTGAAATCTGGTGTATACATCCGTAGATTTCAACGGTGTCTTATCTTGGACTTCGTTTTTTACCAGTAGATGGACCAATATTGACGTGCAAGAAAGGTAGATTATAAGAAATATTTAAAAAGCACAATATAAAGTCAATTAACTCATCGCAGCCATACTTTTCAATAGAATATGCTTGAAAGAGGTTCTTCTTCCTTAATTAATAATGATAAAAAAAAAATTAGATGCTGAAGTAGCTCCAAGATTCATGCAGAAGTGTGTTCCTGGAACAGCGCACATAGGAGGCAGGGCAACCCGAAACCCCACACTGTAATACCACCCAGTAGAATAGGAAGACTGTGACAGTGATAGACCAATATAATCATAATTAAGAGGGAAAAACACGATTTTGGCTAAATATTTTGTGGATGAGAGAGGGAGTGTGAAACGAAAATATTGGCATCTTTAAAACTAAACACCAAGTTATAGACCTACATGTCCAAAGAATAAAATAGAATTTAGGCCAAAGGACAAGATCTGGGACCTAAACTGGCGTTATTGAATAGAAAAAGCTGGTTTGTAGAGATAGATACTTTCCGAGTGTACTACGTAATATAGAGTTGTTAGGAGGAAGCACCTGCATGTGATTGTCTTTTTGTCCAGGCGAAGGCGCAGAGCCTAGGGGCCCAGAGCAAACTTTAGCCACGTACAGAGCTGCCGTCTCTCACTTGCGGGAGATGAGCGGCGAAGATTCAGTGGAAAGCCTCGTCAGTAACTACCTGCAAGCAGAGAACGACAACTACACTCTCTTCACCTACATATCCGATCTTAACAATGAGGTAAGGGGGTTACTACAAATGGATTACTTATGCCTTTCAACCCTTCCAAATCGTGTTTGTATCTTTTCCCACCTCTGTGTGGGGTCGACGTTCTGACAGCTTTCCTCCACCTGACTCGGTCAAACACATTGTCCTTTGACAACTGTTTGTCTCTCAGATCTTCTTGAACAACAGTTTCAACACCCATCCACCTTCGCTTCAGTCTTCCCCTCGCTCTCCCACCAAGCACCTCCATCTGCATCACTCTCCTCCCTACATATACCTTATCCCCTCTCATCGCATGCCATACCGCTTCCAATCTCTTTCCTGGACCTTCTTCCATTATTCTTTTTTTTTTTTTTTACCCTTCAAAATGTAAATCGAAAGTGTTTTTCTCTGCAAATCTGCAGTCCCATTCCAGAAATATACTGAAATAGGGAAAGTGTAGGCCTAAGCTGACGCCCATATCCAGAAGTCGGTCCATTTTACGTATACATTTCTTCCATCCACGTAAAAACAGGTGACGAGTCTGACATCCGAGGTGCGAAGACTCCGTCAGGAAATAGAGGTCAGCAGAGGGCAGGGTGCTGACAACGAAAGAGACACGCAGCGTACGATCACGAAGCTGAAGGTATGATTCTTCTTCTTCTTCTTCTTCTTCTTCTTCTTCTTCTTCTTCTTCTTCCCTTTTCAATGAAAAGCAGACACCACAAATGTTTTGCTCTCTAACCAAAGGTTATTTGTGTCACTTATTCGTCTACTTTTCATGAAAGATCAAGAGCTAGATGCCTCACAATATCAGTGGAGAGAAAATAGCGCTTTGAACCACGAAAACAAATAGACCTGCATTAAAGAGTTTATTTGAAACTAGGAGAAAAACCAACTTATTCAAAGACAATTCTTTCAGTGATATTCCCATTGTATTAATAAAAATATTCATTTGAATATGCCTGTTTCGAAGAACTCATCAATAACATTTTCTTTTTGTTCTGCAGTCGATGCCATTGTTGAACTTCAGACTATTGATTCAAAACAAAGGAGTAATCGTTCTTTAAATTATTATTATTATTATTATTATTATTATTATTATTATTATTATTATTATTATTATTATTATTATTATTATTTTCATGATAATGATGATGATGATGATGATAACATAAGTCACTAAATTGGTGAAGAAATCAACAATGGTGTAAGTGTAAAAATGTATTAAAACATATAGAAAACGAGAGCTTTCGAGAACTTGCTCGATTCTCAAAAGCTCTCATTTTGTATAGATTTTCAGTGTGCATCTACACTTACACCATTATTATTATTATTATTATTATTATTATTATTATTATTATTATTATTATTATTATTATTATTATTGAAACTCAAGCATCCAAAGAATATGGTGTTCATTTGAACGAAATTACAGAAAAAAGAAGGACCAGGTATTAGAAAACGTAGATAAAAATATTAATAAATAATTAGAATTATAACAGACGATGGCTTTATAGAAAAAAAAATTACGCAGTCAGTTTCATCTGAAATTGACCTGTGGATATTCCTTCTTATGCCCTTTCATTATCCTTCCATCTCCTCATGACCGAACAGAGTGACGTAGAGAGTGCTGAGGAGAGCGTTGAAGTCTTGAGAGAGGAGCTGAAGAAAGCCGAGCTCACCCTCACTGACATGAAGACTTGCACTCAGGAGATGTTTGATCTGTTGCAGTGTGACCCCCAGCCCGTGGTGGCCATAGTCGGTGAGTTGGTGCTTTTCTTGATTCCCTTGAGCAACGGCGTATCCGCGCGATTTCTCTGAAGGCGAGTGATGCATGCCATCAGAAATTAGGTTAGGTCACGTTGTTCTGACACGCAGAGCTGTAAATAGATACATTGAGCATTATTTAAGAAAAAATTTTATGCCCTGGAAAACTATATAAACAGACAACACCATTTGAAAGCTTTCAATTTTCAAAACGCATTTTTTAATTAGTATTCAAATATACTGTTGTTCTAGTGAAGGCCTCTTTGTGTAGGTCGTCTCCTGATCCATGAAGGACAGCAACGCTTGGTCTGATTGTGAAGTGCAGGTACCAGCCAAACCCACTTTTCCTCTAACCAAACCTGAATCTTTTTATTCTCCGAATTCAGAGACTTCCATTTCATGAATCATTAAGGAATGCGCCAAACAGCAGATCAGAATTCCATTCATTTCAATTTCTCAGTTATTCACACTCACATTATCCGACCTCGACATCATCTGACACAACCGGATCCCAAGGGACGAAAGATTATATATATAATATATATACATATATAATATATATATATATATATATATACATATATATACATATACATATATATATATATATATATATATATATATATATACATATATATACATATATATATATATATATATATATATATATATAACTTGGCTTGATAAAAACACAATCTAAGCTCCGGGTACTGACCACCATTTAACATTTTACAGTTTTGGTCAAATATTTTGCAAAATCCACACTTTAATTCTAGCATAATCCTGCTGGAGAAACATAAGTAAGCAAACAATCAAAAGCAACATACTACAAGTAAATGCCTTGCTAGAAGTTACTTGCCACTTGATGGCTGTTTACTAAGCAAGATACTTGGCTTGATAAAAACACAATCTAAGCTCCGGCACTGACCACCATTTAACATTTTACAGATGAAAATCACTCGAAAAGTCGTCCGTTCTCTGACGCATGTCTGTGATATACAAAGTGGGTTCAAATATATATATATATATATATATATATATATATATATATATATATATATATATATATAAAGAAACTAAAACCCACTTTGTATACCATAAACATGCGATAGGGAATGGACGACTATCGAGTGATTTTCTTCAGCTGTAAATGTCAAATGCTGGTCAGTCCCAGGTTTTTAATTTTTTCAGGAATATATATATATATATATATATATATATATATATATATATATAATATATTGAAGCCACTTTGTATATCACCAGACATGCGTCAGAGAACGGACGACTTTCGAATGATTTTCATCTGTAAAATGTTAAATGGGTGGTCAGTGCCGGAGCTTAGATTGTGTTTTTATCAAGCCAAGTTATCTTGTTTAGTAAACAGCCATCAATGGCAAATAACTTCTAACAAGGCATTTACTTGTGTATGTTGCTTGATTGTTTGCTTACTTATGTTTCTCCAGCAGGGTTATGCTAGGATTAAAGTGTGGTTTTGCAAAATATTTGACCGAAAACTTGACTGGAGAGGCAAGAAGCGATTGGATTTGAATGATTTTCAAATTGGGGAGATTGGGGCCTTTTTGGAGGCTAAATTGTTCTTCCTCTGCAAGAGGTCTGCTAGAATGCTATTTTATTCTCGTGTTTTACAGCAATCGAGTTTATGACAGAAAAACGTATGAATCCAGGAGGGAAAAATTGGAAGAGGTGTCTATTCATCAGTAATTTAAGTGTGAATTAAGATAACTCCTCTTCAGGTGCCGAGTTACTGGAGTGGTCTGAATAGCTGAATAGTAGCATGAATAGCTGATAAAGATTATCACTACCTGCTTTGGGATGCTAGGACAGGAAAAAATGGCGGGGATGGTGAAAGAATGTCTCTTCTTCTGCCAGTAGTTGTCGTAATCTAGAAAATGGAGGAATCCGATTTTCTCTGAGTTCAATTGCAAACACTGAAAGTTTTAGCATTGAATTTTTTGTTTGATTTATGATATCGCTGTTAGTACTATTGTTCACTTACACTCCTCCTAGTGTCTCATTGCCTTTGTCTCTGCAGGAGGTGGAGAGATCACGAGCGGTAGTGTTTCTGTGTATTTGTCTGTCGTCGAGCAACGAGTCCACGAGCTTTTGCAGCTGCAACAGTACGTGCAGTCAGAGGACGCTCTCCCGACGTCGGCTCTCACCGACGACGGCCTTGACCAAGATTCGGATGGGAGGTCCTCCTCAGAATCCTCTGCCAATGTGGTGGTTGCCATCGCCAAGCCCCAGTAAGTAGGCTCTTAGAAGCCAAGATGTGAATCTTCACTTTCCTACTCGACAATTAGAGAGGGGAAGTTAGGGATAAGTTAAGTATGGAGCCACAATCTTTATTCTTCTTTCTGAGTATCTCGGGCCTAAATGTCAAAGAGCAGTAAGCTACGTCCCCTTGTTTCGAAAATTTCTAGCGAATCTGTGTAACTCAGAATTTCTGGACCGTTGTCGATATCAAGTAGTCTTCAAGTGATTTTAAAATCTCATTTATTGTTTTCCAGAATTGGTTCATCTAGGACACGCAAATGATGATGACCCTGCCAACGGGGGACCCCTGACGCACAGTGACCTGATGTCGAACATGAGAAGATTCATACCAGATAATGACGATGATGATGATTAAGGAAAGACTTGAAGATTTTTAATTGTATCTCTTTACGGCCGCCACCAATCCTCATTTCTAGACAGACTTATAGAGACATAGACTTGAAGTATCAACTGAATATTTAAACCAACACAAATCCAGCTCTTTTAGACAAATCTGAAGTTTGGAAACTTGGAAGATATGAAGAGACTGAAGACTGGTATAATTCCTGATTTCCTGGACGATGAAAAAAGTATAAGGCTTCAAAGTGTTCACTGTAGGATTTTTTAGAAGTCAGTGAAGTATACTGGAAAGATGAAGCCTTATACATTGCCAAACTAGGATTATTTCATATAGTGGGGGCAAAAAAAGAATCAGAAACAAAGACTAAAAAAATTTGGTTCACATGAGTGGAAACATGAGAGGCTAATGTTATTCTCATCTTGTTGGGTAACTTTGTCGTGATGAAATGACTATAATGCAATACATCTTCGAGCAATGGAATTGGTTTGAAAGGCTGAAAGATTTTTTTAATCAAAGACTCATTTGCAATTATGTGTATTTGATGTTTTTGGAGCTGACGGTGAATATCTTTAGCTGATATCACCGTAACCTGCACGTGTGAGTGACATGACCTTCCGCCTATCAGGACCAGCAGTTATTCACCTTAAGCTGCAAAGGGAAAACAGACTATAGTTTAATGTGTGAGTTTTTATACGAGGATAAGTTTTCACTTTTCATAAGTGATTCTCACCCTACAAATAGGACACGGAAATAATACTGGAATTATTGTATGCAGTTCGATCTTTCATTATCCTTTGTTCCACTTCAAAATAATCGGAAACAAATTGGTGTAAGCAAGGTCCGTCATACGTATATATTCTTGGGTAAAGTAAGTATTCCATACAAATGAATTTCGTCGCGAGTATATAGATGAAAGAACACATTAACTCTTCAAGTGTGTTTAAAAAAATAATGTAGACCAAACATCTCGGAATAATTCAACGGCGTATTCTAAACTTTATACCGTTTGGCAATTATTGCCTGGAGGCCATTAGTCAGCAAAAGAAATTACCGAAACGTGACATACGAAGTTTATCAAATTTCTGTGCAAACTATTGCTATTTGTTGTTATTTGACCGATGTTTTCGTACACATCCGCTTTTGTTACTTTTGACCGTATTATTATTATTGATTATTATAATTATGTTATATATATATATATATATATATATATATATATATATATATATATATATATATATATATTATCATGGAAAGGTAACGTAAGTCTTTAAGCCCAGTAACTTAACCCTTATACTCAAGTTTTGTTTATTTTTGAGTCGTTGGGTGATTCAGCCGAAGGTTTGGTATATGGAATTTTCACCTCTACAAGGAGTTTCGCCCCAGTCTGTTTGAGAGAGAGGTCTGCTGCATGTTCGAGCCCTGCCGTTGCCTGCCCTTTGGACTGACGTATGGCAGGTATATTATTTTATATATATATAAAGCATCACAACTGGACTCTGCTTTGCTACTGGCCGCTTCCTGTGGGTGTTCTGCGACAGGACAATATTCAACAATTCGTCGTCAGTGTCTGCCCTTTTGAGTCCTGTACTGTATGAGGGCACTCTCATCATTTATTGTGCAAATTTTGATCTCGACGTTCACCTCGGTAGCAGCTCTCTTCGGACCTCTTCGCTGTTGTGGAGCGTTACATCACCCGTATGGAGACTTACCTCCGGTAAGCGTAACTATCACATAAAAGTTGTTTAGCGTAAATATGGACGCTGTCGTGCCATTGACACTACGGGGATGGTATACCTGTTAGTGAGGGAGAATGGGGAATGCTTGCATTGTGTTGTAGCTGAATGCGGTTTCTAGCCCTAACCATCATTTACGGCTATCTTTAATTCGTAAATAAATATTGTTATTTTTATAAAGTTTAGTCTTTTTCTTATTCCTCTTTCAGTGTATAATATTTTGCTAAGGATCCTAACGCCTGGGTTTAATAACACTTTTGAAGTCATATTTGGTACCTTTTGAAAACCTGCCTATTAGAAGAGTAAATTCTCTTTTTCTTTTCCTGAAAGAATTTTTGGGTATTCATACAACCCGGATTTAGTATATACCTTAAATTTTGGTTTCACACGTGATTTGTGTAAGAGGGGATACCCTATGGTTGATCTAAGGCTCTGAAAATAATCCTTTATAGAGAATATGAAGAACATACAGTGGTACCTCGGGATACAAAAGGCTCAACTTACGAAAAACTTGAGATACGAAAGCAAATACAAAAAATTTTACGGCTCTACATACGAAAATTGTTCAAGATACGAAAGGTTGTTGCTGTAAAGTCGAGATTCACCCGGACCACGATAACAATTTTGAAACTCGCGCGCCTCCAACTGAGTAGACTCGCCACCATCCTGCCGCTCTCCATTGGTTCCTGATGCTAGTCACTGCCATGAGATCCTTCTCTCCTATTGGTCAGCATCCCTCCATGATGCATCTACATAGCGGCGTGCTTCTTTGGCCACTGCATGGCATCATCTGTATCGTACGCACGCGGGTATTTGTTCATTCTAACAATTTCGTTTATTAACGTAAATTCGTTAGTGATTTCGTTGTACATAGCATACTTTATCGTGTTGTGTGAGAACTTTACTACATATGTATATGTATTAGTACATACATAACATAATTACATACAGTATATACGTAGTCATGGGTCCCAAGAAAGTTTGAGATTCACGGAAAGAAGAGGATGCTCTCTTTGGGGACGAAGATGGAGATTATCAAGAAGTATGAAGCTGGTATATGATTGAGTGTGATCGCCAAGGAATACGGCCGAAATCTGTCGACAATAGCACCATCCTTATGCAGAAGAATGTCATCAAAGCAGCTACACCTTCCAAGGGCGTCACTATTTTGTCCGGCAAGAGGACCCACGTCCCCGATGAAATGGAAAGGCTTCTTCTTGTATGGATAAAAGACTAAGAAAATCGCTGGCGATACGATAACGGAGACAGCAATCTCCCACAAAGGCCAGCGCTATTTTTGGCGATTTGATTGCCCAGGCCGAAGACGACGAGAAGGAACATCAACGCCAACCTCAGACTTCAAGGCTTCGCATGGGTGGTTTGAGAAATTCCATAAACGGACTGGCATCCATTCGGTGGTGCGGCATGGGGAGGCGGCCAGCTCGGACACGAAAGCGGCCGAAGCCTTTAAAAAGACGTTCAACGAGATGATGATCAAAGAAGGCTACAGTTCTCAGCAAGTCTTCAACTGTGAAGAGACTGGCCTTTTTTGGAAAAAAAATGCCTCATCGGACGTACATCACGGAGGAAGGAAGAAGAAGCTACCCAGGCATAAGCCTATGAAAGACAGGCTTACGCTTGCACTTTGTTCTAACACCAGTGGGGATTGCAAGGTGAAGCCCCTTCTTGTCTATCATTCCAAGACTCCCCAAGCCTTCAAGGCCCACAAAATGCTTAAGAAGAAGCTTCCAGTGATGTGGAGGGCTAATGCGAAAGCCTGGGTAACGAGGCTTTTGTTCACGGAGTGGGTAAATCTGTGTTTCGGCCCAACAGTGAAAAAATTCTTGGAAGAGAAGCGCCTCCTTCTGAAATGCCTGCTGGTGTTGGACAATGCCCCTGCTCACCCTCCTGGCCTTGAGGAAGATAATCCTAGCGGAGTATTTCCTTCATCAAGGTTCTTTATCTTCTTCCACCTAACAACCACCCCTCTCTCCAGCCCATGGACCAGCAAGTGATATCGAACTTCAATTCCTCGTGGAGGAAACTCTGGCCTGATGCTGTATCCGCCCGAGACTTCGAGGATTCGACGTGGGCGAAGCTGGTGCTGCAGATTCAGAAACAGTTGACGATCTGAAACTGTTTCGCAACCAGATCTTGACGAGATCGTTGCACTCGGCAAGTCCATGGGGCTGGTCGTCGACGAGGACGACATCGATGACCTTCTCGAGGAGCACCAAGAGGAGCTTACGACAGATGACCTGAAGGAGTTGGAGGCCATGCATCATAACGTCTTTTCAAGAGGAGTTCTCTAGCAGCGGCGAGGAGGAGGACGACGACTCTATGACAACGGCAGAAATTAAGGATGCTCTAGCTGCTTTTCATAAGGTGCAATCATTCGTAGAAAAGAGACACCCTGAAAAGGCTTACACAGGTCGTATTCTTGCACAGTTCGATGACGTTTGCCTGAGCCATTTTCAGAGGAACATTGTCAAAAGTAGCCAGAAGCAATCTTCCCTGGATAGTTTATTTTTATTTTTTAGGCCTTTAGTAGGAGTAGTAAGCAAAAAGAAAGAACCAAGTGACACTAAAAAATCAGAAAGTTGAAAAGTGGTGAAGAAGTTGAAATTTTGTAAAAAAAAAAAAATAAATAAATAAATAAATAAATAAAATAAAATAAATAAATAAATAAATAAAAAAAAATAAAAATAAAAAAAATAAAAATTAAAAAAATAAAAATTTTAATTTTTTATTTAGTTTTTTTAAAGTGTTAAGTGTTACAGTTTTGTTAATGTGTTTCGTAAAGTTTTAGTTTATGTTTTCCTTGCATTTTCTTACGTGTTTTCATAAAGTTTA
>NC_087202.1:14198182-14218661 GCF_015104395.2 Macrobrachium nipponense
ACGCACACAAAGCTGGCGTATTAATTAATTTATTTTCTAACAGGATTTCCTCACGAGATTCGCCTCAATACCAGACATGCTGGAATTGGACCATCTGGCGGTATCTGGCGACGTTACCTTTGGCAGAGGCGTCGTTCTCAAGGTCGGGAGTTGAATCCTGAGGCTCTGTTCCAAACGCCTCTGTACAGAAAACTAATTTGATATCAGTTTCCTAATACAACTAAGAATAGATGAATTTGGCTCACTTTTTATTATTATTATTATTCGGCAAATGAAACCTATTCATATGGGAGAAGCCCATAGGGGCCATTGACTTGTAATTCATTTGAAAGACGTAACAGGAGGTAACAGGAAGTTCAGAAAGAAGAGAACAGTTCTTAGAAAAAAAAGTAAATTATAAAGTACGAGGAGAATTGTTTTAGGGTATTAATGTATTGCATCTTTGATTGAATAATATGAAAATGTCGTCTGTTAAGTATGAAAAGTACCAGACCAATCAAAGATCAAATCAAAAATCCTGCTTGAATTTCTGGTAGAAGAATATCATAAACATCACATTTTGTTTCATCTTATTAGAATAAGGAGTTTCGTTTGTGTATAAGCACGAAATTCTAATTTCTGTCATTTTCCTTCAAGGGTACAGTAATCATCATCGCCAACCATGGAGACAGGATCGACATCCCGGCTGGATCCCTCCTGGAAAACAAAATCGTATCTGGAAACCTCCGCATATTGGACCACTAAGAGACTTGAAAGAAAGAAAGCCATTCGATCCTTTAAAAAAAACCATTTGTTTGAAATCAATAGGAAACCGAAGGAGAATTCGGTCATTCATTGGATCTCTTATACCGTCATAATCCATCTTTTGAATAAAGTATTTTCTTGCTAGAGAGTTATACTCGCTTTCCTCCGTTATGACATAGGCCTAATTTGTCTATATTATAACTATATTATTCAGAAAATTAACCCTATTTGTAGGGACAAGTGTAGCTACAGGGGCCGATGTAGAAATTCAAGCTCCCAAAGAATAAGGCCTTCTTGAAAAGAAGTTACAGAAGATAACAGGAGATACAGAAAGAAAAAACTGTTTATTAGAAAGTAACGATAAATTAATAAATCGATATATAGAAATTTAAATACTGTATTGCTTTCACTGGCTTTGACGCAGAGATCGACGGGATGGGCATCCCTATTTGTGTCTTAATTTTGAAGAATGGAAGAAAGAAAGTTAAGGTACGAAACCATTTTAGAGTGGTTGTAAATACCACATCAGATACCAAGGAGAGAGAGAGAGAGAGACAGGGGATTCCCGGTGGTCATTATTTAAAGTCGCAGGTGGCTACTTTAAGAGTCCCACATGGTACACCTGTTCGGTTGGACCAGGTTACTACTCTCGCGCGCTCTCTCTCTCTCTCTCTCTTTCTGTTATTTTTGTGCCTCTGTCTCTTTTATGCAGTCCGGTTGGTTTCTTAGTAACAGTTTCTCTCTCTCTCTCTCATACACAAGGTTATGATAACGGTTATAAGGTCTGTACAAAAAGTGTTATAAGGCTAAAGCTCTCTCTCTCTCTCTCTCTCTCTCTCTCTCTCTCTCTTTATTACACATACAAGTCTACAATAAGTGTTATATAAGTCAAAACGCTCTCTCTCTCTCTCTCTCGCTCTCTCTCTCTCTCTCTTCTCAGCAAAGAGAATGACTGGCCAGTATTACACGTGTTAGATTCAGATGCCAAATTTGATTGCTTCAAGATGAGTGGTGACGTTGTTTTTTTTTTTTTTTTTTTTTTTTTAGCTGACGGTAAATTTTGGCAGCCGATATCATCGTCATATTCGGTAATCCCTTAGTTTTCGTTTACATTTCGTGTGTAAGGACAACGATTATTCACAATTTTCTCTGTATGTAGTTCAACATTCGCGTTGTTCTTACTTCCCTCCGCAAGAGCGTTCAGCGGGCTTTCCGCCAATGTATATATCTTGTGAAATCATATTTTATGTACTTTTGTATTTTGTATTATATGTCTCTCAAGAAACACAAATCGGGTCTCGCCAGACCCACTTTAATTCTCTCGCGGGTCAGTAACCACATTTCCGCCCACATACTGTATATTTGAATTTTCCCTTACCTGTAATATTCTATACGGGCTGCTCTACGAGCAAGAGCCCTTGCTGGCACAAGGCCAGCTTAATCTTAAACAACAACATGTAATAAAGTCAGTACTCTACAACCTGCCCTTTTGTCCACACCTCACACGTGTAGTAACTGCGACGGTATCTATGGCGTCACCACTTGTTATGAGGTAATTGCCTCCCTGCCGTAATTTAGCAATTGCATTAGCCTACACACATAAAATGAATATAAGGTTTCTTTTCTTCTTATTGTTATTCATTGCTGCATTTTCCCATTTTCTTATCTCATTTCTTCTAGATTTCATAAAACGGGTCTCCTGGTTTATTATTATTATTATTATTATTTTAGGTGTATCACAGTCCCCCTATTCGACTGGGTGCATGGTCTTTATAGTGTGGGGTTCCGGGTTGCATCCTGCCTCCTTAGGAGTCCATCACTTTTCTTACTATGTGCGCTGTTTCTAGGAGCACAATCTTTTGCATGAGTCCTGAAGCTACTTCAGCCTCTAGTTTTTCCGGATTCCTTTTCAGGGATCTTGGAATCGTGCCTAGTGTTCCTATGATTATGGGTACAATTTCCACTGGCATATCCCAAATCCTTCTTATTTCTATTTTAAGGTCTTGATACCTAACGATTTTCTCCCTTTTTTTATTATTATTATTATCATTATTATTATTACTACTATTATTATTATTATTATTATTATTATTTGAAGTGATAGACCCTCTTTTAAGCATGTCCTGTTAATAACAATGGTAGTATAGTCTTATTCTTCTCTTATATTTCCCCATTCCCTTTTATCCAGATTATGGACATCGGCCAGCTCTTGGCAGAAATCAGCCCTGAAGAAAAACGAATAGTAAGAATTTAAAAGAACTTGAATGAATTCAGTTCCACTGATGATGCCTTTCTTTTTAAAGAAGATGTACTGTTGTTGTTGTTATTATTATTATTATTATTATTATTATTATTATTACTATTATTATTATTATTATCATTATTATTATTATTATTATTATTGTTGTTGTTGTTGCTGTATTAGGAAGCAGACCCTCTCTCAAGCATACTCTATTAAAAGTAGTGGCCATTACTTTTAATAAATTATAATTATTATTATTTTAAGCGTAGCATTATCACGTATTCAAGATTTCCATGGATTTTAATGCCAATTTCGCCCCGTGAATAAAACAGCGGGTTACACTTCTGCAGTTCTTTTTAATTAAAATTTCAGATATTTACCGTCATTTCTTTGATTCCTTTTCTCTTTATTCCACGGTCCAGTTCACCCATTTTCTCATTCTACTTTCCGCTTTTCTCTCACTCCACTATCCGGTATCTCGCAGTCCACTGTCCGCTATTTTCCCATTCCACTGTCCGCTATTTTCTCATTCCACTGTCCGATATTTTCCCATTTCACTGTCCGCTACTTTCTCATTCTACTAACTGCCATTTCACAGTCCCACTACCCGCCATTTTTCCGCCTTTTTCTGCTGTGTTATTTTCCGGTCGGTGGCAGCAGGAAATGGTCATCTCAAACGGCAAAGGAAAGGGACCGGACGCCATCACCAGCCCCGAGCCCCAAGGAGGAAGCGAGCTCAGGGGTCCTTGTTCATATGACGACGGTGAGCGCCACGACTATGGAGTTGCCTGATGTCTCTTGATCCGCTCCGTCAGCGACTTCTTCGGGTGACTTCCCTTCGGCTGCGTTCTGCCGCTGCCTCTCCAGACTCTCCTTCCGGGCCTGGGTCATGAAGTCGGAGCTCCATTTTTCGTACAGACCAGCCTGGAAAGTGATTGTTGTTGTTATTATTTCAGCCTGACCAGTGAGTCACATTCCAGATCTCCTATGTGTCAGCCTGGAAAAGGATTGCAAATTATTATTTCAGCCTGACTATTGAGTCACATTCCAGGTCTCTTATATGTCAGCCTGGAAAATTATTGCAAATTATTATTTCAGCCTGACCAGTGAGTCACATTCCAGGTCTCTTATATGTCAGCCTGGAAAAGGATTGCAAATTATTATTTCAGCCTGACCATTGAGTCACATTCCAGGTCTCTTATATGTCAGCCTGGAAAAGGATTGCAAATTATTCATTTCAGCCTGACCATTGAGTCACATTCCAGGCCTCTTATATGTCAGCCTGGAAAACCTGGAAAAGGATTGCAAATTATTATTTCAGCCTGACCATTGAGTCACATCCCAGGCCTCTTATATGTCAGCCTGGAAAAGGATTGCAAATTATTATTTCAGCCTGACCAGTGAGTCGCATTCCAGGTCTTCCATACGTCAGCCTGGAAAGGGATTGTGGTTTATTATTTCAGCCTGACCAGTGCGTCGCATTCCTGGCCTCCAATAGGTCAGCCTGAAAGGGATTGTGGTTTTCATTTCGTTCTAATCGGTAAGAAAGAAGAGATCAGAGAAGGATGAAAAATACTAGACAGAAAGAAATGTGTACTGTCATCCTGGAAAGGAATTATAGATGTACACTGCAAGAGTTTCCCTAATTCAATGGACGTTCTGGTACTGAAGCCAAATTAATCCTGTTAGCTATACAATCACCAGAGTACTTATAAAACTAACTGAATCACCTAACGACCCGTGTGACGGAAAGTTTAATAAGGTTTAAAGTCATTAAAACAAGCTTGAATTATGGTTACAGTTCATGGAAAAACCCCAAAAGCCCCGAGGCGTTCCAGGTGGTATTTTCAAAAGAACTCACTTTGTAGAGAATAATTCACTGTATTTACCTCCTTGACGGCCATGATTGACCTGTCGATGTTTTCCTTAAAAGGGGCGTCGTGCGGAATTGGCCACCCAGACAGACCAGGGAAGACGTTTTCCCTCCCCAGGTACAGATGCGTCGACCCGTCCGCTTTCGTGAACTGCTCAGCAATGGCGAGTTCCAGGTACCTCCGGACGTCTATGTGAGCTTGTCTGAAAGGAATAAAGGAAGATCGGAGAGTTTCGGTTTCCAGAAAAAGGAAATGAAAGAATCTGGGCATTTTTTAGTTTGCCTGGAAGGGGTAAAGATCTAGTAGTAGGAAACGCTAAAGTTTGTTTCCAGAAAAAATAAACGAAAGAGTTTGGACATCTAGGCCTACTATGTGAGATTGTCTGGAAGAAGTATAAAGGAAGATCAGCTGGAAACACAGAAGTGTTTTTGTTTTTAGCAAAAGCAATGAAATAGTTTGAATGTCTATGCGAGTTTGCCGGGTAGGAGTAAAGGAAGGAGCTTTTGTAAACACTGAAGACTTTTCCGGCCAACAAAAAAATGAAAAAATGTGCGTATCCAGCAAGCTTACCTGGAAAGGCTAGATCAAAATACCTGGAAACCGTGGATATATTACAGGTTCTCATGGAAAGCATTAGTGTTTGTCTCTATTTCTCTAGCAAGTACAGAAAGTGTTTGTGTCTATTTGTCTAACAAGTACAGAAAAATATGCAGCTTGTCACTCCACGTACTTTCGCCTGGAAGCGTCAGTAAGGCCTTCTTTCCCGGAAGTTACCGTCTCCCACATGCTGGCCAAAGTCTGGAAAACGACAGAGTCGGATCTGCTGTAGAACGACCGGAAAGCTTCCCCGTAAGGCGGCATCGTTACTCTGGGAGAGAGATTCTCTTGTTGTAGGGTTTAATGGTTTCTTGGAGATGTTTCCTTTCGTTTTCATTATTTGTTGAAGTGAAAAGCGTCTTTCATGGATATATTTTGAGAAAAACTGCTCATGAATTTTGAAGGAAAAAATGATTCTGGGTATACTTTGAAGGGAAAAATTATTTTGAATGAAAAGGTTATATATAGATGTATTTTGAAATAGAAACTAGTGGTCATGAATCTATTTTGAACTGCAAACCTAGAAATAAAAACAATTGATTTTCTATTTCCTTCTCCGTCTCTTCTTACTTGTCAACGACGGTGATCAGCTGTTCAAGCGTCTCAGCTCTCGCAGGGTACTTGGGCAGGGTGAGGAAGGCAGTGAGATTGCCCCTGTAGGCCGAACCCAGTATGAAAGCGAAGACTAGCCAGCAACTAACGAGAATTCTCGAACTGGCGGAGGTCGAGTGGTCCATGGAGTAATTCTGACCCAAGAGAACTCCCAACGCGCCTTGGAAGACGTCGACAAACAGTATCTTCTTCTTCTCGCCCTTCTCTGGTTTCTTGGTCTCCTCGAAGTTGATCATCTGAATCGAGAGAAAGAAAATTATTTTATTATTATATTGTGTAGGTCAGTTTTATTGCGAAAGTTGGTTGTGATTGTACAATATTTCTATAAGTAAATTCTGTTGCTTTTTTTTCGATGTATTTCACAAAAACAACGAATATGTATTGATAAGAATTTATCTTTGTACTTAAGGTAAAAAAATAAATTTCTAATTTGTTTAGTTCCCGCATTCCCAATATCATCCATCCCTTGTGACAAGATCTATCAGGTCATCAGTCCTTGTAAAATTATATGTCAGGGTAGTTACCTAGTGGTTTGTTAAAAGTAAGATCACTATTTCCTATAAAATCGAAGGTCAAGGTAGACATGCATTCTGACAGGTCAGGTCATGTCCTATTATGAAATCAGTAGCCCTGTGGAACTTGAGGAGAGGCATCCCATACTCTATGGCATGTTAGGGCAATCCCTAACCCCGAGGTAGGTTAGGTCAGGTCAATGAACGCCGTGTGAGAATCTATCTAAATGGTGTTGTGCCAGCTTAGGTCAGGCTTTATTCACGTCCCGTGAAATCTTAGGTTGTTAAACGTAGGGCAAATCACTGATATAACATAGAATGCCATGGACAACCAAACTTTTCGTGCTAAGACTCATATCCTGGTAGATGAGAAAGTCTGCAATTTCAGACTGTTCCAAGAAATAATACTTACCCAGTAAATCGTCAATGGCAAGAGAATGATCACAACCAGGCTTAAGATCCAGACAGTGTCTGTCAGAGGCCTGTAAAGGCTCTGCCACTGGGGTTCCAACACCGGTTTCCTCATGCAGAAAGTGGGCGAAGCGAATTCGAAGGCGTACGTGTAGTCGTACTGAAGGAGTCTGTTGGGCAGCAGGGCGTAAATAACGGTTGCTATGAAAGATTCGCGTTCCTCGACTTTCTTCGTCACCTGTAATGCGAAATTCAGACAAATCTTACTATTCTAAGTCTGGCAGAGTTGAAGCAAAAACCTGCCACGCTAGGATGCATCCACACTACAGTAGAACATGTAAACATAAGTCTGAAAGTTATTGCACACACACACACACACACATCACGAACAGGCTGAATACATGTCTACAACTTATTGTTGGTTCAAATCAGTACTTCAAATAATTATCGAAAATTTGCCAATAAAGGCTCATTCTCCACTTACAATCGCTGACTTGTTTCAACCTGTTCATGACATATGTGTAATAGGTTGCCAAAGTTTGTTCATGGGATGTTTCACTGTGGTGTACTTGCACCTGAAGAGTGCAAACACAGAACTGTTCTAAGCCTACGTTTGTTTGGCAATTTATTGCACATATGTCAAAAACATATTGAAAACAAATCTGCAATAGTAAGTGGAAATAAACCACCAAAAAGTTGCGGATATGTATTCATCCTATTTGCATGAAAACATTGGTCTTTGGCCTTTGCTCCTATGGAGAAACAATACCTCATCCCAGTTGGCGGTCGGAATGACGTAGTAGCTGAAATTGAGCCCGTGGGAGATGGCGTCCAGCATCAGGTAGTCGGTGCCAGAGAGGACTTCGACCGGCCCTCCCTCTGGAGTCGTTCTTTTTGTCACCTGCCAGTGTGGGGCAAAGGGCAGCGCCGTCACGTTGACCTGACCTCCGTAGAAGCTGAAAAAGAGGAAGAGGTCAGGTAGGGTAAATGAATGGAAATTTCAAGTATTTCATTTTGTTTACTTTTTACTGACTAACTTTTCATATTTAATATCTCATCATTTCGATTTCGAATAAACATAAATTTTTATTATAAAAAATATATTTTCTGAATTTATTTAGGCTTTTTGTAGTGGAAGAAAATTAAGAATATTCTAACGAAATTATGAACATGTAAGTAATGTAAGTTTTTTCTTACTTACTCTTTGTAACTTAATAGTCATAGCTTACAGATTAATGGATAATTTCAATTGCAAGGAAATGTATCACATTGGGGCCGATTATGACGCGCAACTCTTAACCGATTTTGCCATCGATTTTGCGCTTCAAGAAACAGAACAGTATTAATCAAATTAGATTATATTAGATTATATATGTTTACTGCTTTAATATGGTGCTTATTATTTGATCATTGAGCATAAATAGTAATAAAATACGAAGCTGCGTTAATGTTGAGAAATGAAAACCAGAAATGAATTAGTCTTGCGTGTCGGACAAAAGGGTTATACAATTAAATACGTCTTCTAATGGCATTCCAGATCTCTCTCTCTCTCTCTCTCTCTCTCTTTGTATGTGGTAA
Organism: Macrobrachium nipponense; assembly: GCF_015104395.2. Taxonomy (NCBI): domain Eukaryota; kingdom Metazoa; phylum Arthropoda; class Malacostraca; order Decapoda; family Palaemonidae; genus Macrobrachium; species Macrobrachium nipponense. The sequence goes on from NC_087202.1 coordinate 14,206,753, forward strand.
TAGTAAACAATCGTAGCATATTAATTTTTCTTTATGATAGAATTTATTTCCCGGCGCTAATGACAAGGCTAAATTATGATATGAAATGCATATCATATATTTCTGCTAAAGATACGCCGTCATGAACTCTCTCTCTCTCTCTCTCTCTCTCTCTCTCTCTCTCTCTATATATATATATATATATATATATATATATATATATATATATATTTATATATATATATATATATATATATGTATATGTATTTGTGTGTGCACACAAATACATATACATATATATATATATATATATATATATATATATATATATATATATATATACCTAAGCTCCCTGCTCTCTCTCTCTCGTCTCTCTCGTCCTCTCTCCCCACTCTCTCTCTCTCTCTCTCTTAACGGCTGGAGTAAGTGCTACATGATACGATCCAAGCTTATGATTAAATCTGACATACGGACAGCAGCTGATACGATTGTCACGCCATGGAGGCATTCAAGACTTATAAACCCATTACAGGGCTTCAAAGAAATGCCAACAGCGCTGGAACTGTTTGCTTCCGTCGACAATGGCTTGTATTTCGTGATTACTCGGATATTTTATCCCTTAAAAAGAATATTTCTAACTTCGTTATGGATACGTTCATGCACCACTAACTTTAATAATAATAATGATAATAACTGGACTCACTTCGAAAACTTTACAGGAAACAATTTCAACTTCTTCATGAAGACCAAGCCGTCGCCACGAGACCACGAAGCAATTCGGACGAAGTGCTCACCTGAGTTAGTGTGAGGCAAATGGGAGAAGATGTCGTACCTACCGATGAAGGGAAAAATAATAATATTCTTCTTCCCTGTAGTTCTTCTTTTTATCACTGAGCTAACGAAGAGACTGTGATAGATAAGGAGGGTTATAACTTAAGTGCATATATGCAATCATTATATACAAATATGTGTATATATAACTGTACACGTATATATATATAGTATATATATATATATATATATATATATAATATATATATATATATATATATATATCTAATCTTTTATATATATATCTATATATATATATATAAATCTATATATATATACTCTATATATGTGGTATATATATTTTATTCTTCTATATATGTGTGTGCGTGTGTGTATAAGTATGTATAACTATATATATATATGTATATATATATATATAGTATATATATATATATATATATAATATATATATATATATATATATATATATACACTACTGTCATAGCCACGCTTGTCACTACAAAGCTGAAGCTCCAAGTTTCAAAGAAATCTTTTTGAAGAAATTGTGACGTCCGGTACAGGGAACGATCCCAGGTCCCATAATCACAAAGAGGTCACGTTGCCGACCTGACCGGTTACCGGGTATCACAATTTCTTACAAAAAATATTCTTAGAACTTGAAGCTTCGGCTTTGTAGGGACAAGCGTATCCAAAAGAGAGCAAAGAATTCTAGAAGTTAAGAGGGCATTGTGGTTATTACAGTTGCATATGTGTCTGGTAAAAGTGGCCAGTAGATTCTAAACACACACACGTATATATATATATATATATATATATAATTGAATATATATATATATAATGAACTGAAATGCATGTACTCCCTATGAAGTACACGCGCCCCACAGGCATCCTTTTATTAAGGGAAAACTGTATATAATATAATAACAATAATAACTTTTTCTTCTGCGTCGTGAGCACCATGGCGTTCATCATGGAGAAGGTCCAGTAAGAGGCGAAGAGGTCCCTCAGATGATGAGTGGGAATGGTGGAAACGACGAGCAACCTCGTCGGCCAGATGAGGAGCCTCCCCCTGAGGGAGGCGTCGCCGAATTCCCTCAGGAACGGCAACGAGTTACTCATGACCGCTGCTGTCAGGCACCAAGATGTCCTCCGGAGCTGTAGGAGGAAAATTGACTTGCTTTTTTATTGATTGATTGATCGACTGACCTGTATTTGGCCACTTCACAATACGAATATCAATTTTTTATTGGCTGGTTGGTTTCTTTGTTTGTGTGTTCAATTCACAATACACGAAACACAATAAACATGACTTGAACGAAAACCTTTTCAATGAATGAGTTCTAATATTTGATTTCCCTCTTCGTTTCCAGGGCTTCCTTTTAAGCCTTTTTTTAAACTGAGTGATTGATGATTGATTGATTTACTTGTATTTGGCCATGACACTCTTAATACACAACACATAATACACAGCACCTACACAAGCGTTACTTAAACGAAAACACTTCCAGTTATGAATTTTGATAGTTGATTTCCTTCCCCATTTCCGTCTTTCAGTTAAACGTTATTATTATTATTATTATTATTATTATTATTATTATTATTATTATTATTATTATTATTATTATTATTATCATTATTATTATTATTATTATTATTATTATCATTATTATTCTCTTAAAAAGGGAATATCAGAAGGTGCTAAGCAAGCGGCCTCATCTAGGCCAGACCTGGAGAAAAGAAGGATTTGAGATAAGGCGGAAGACACATTTGTCTCTTGGAGGCAAAGAAAAAATTCCGAATTTTGACAGTAAAAAGGAAGTAAATCACAAAACGAGGATCACTGTGGGAGAGTCCAGTCGGGTGTCACAGGTTCACTGATACTTATGCGATGGATCAGTGGCCAAAATGGTAATTACATAGACAGTGGATCCATCTTTCGGTGATACATAATATGACAAATGAAGACGAGTTAAGGCTTTTGATTCTTGCCCAAACGCAGCCTTTAAATGTTGAAAGGTGTTCAAAGTAAATACGAAGCCTGGTGTAGACATCTGAATTCCACCAACCAAGAAAAAACTTCCCTTTTGTACTTATTTTAGGTATTTAAAAAAGTATAATCCCTTATTTTATTTCATTCCTTATTTTCTGGAAGAGAGAGCAGAAACTGGTGCAATATTTCACTTAATCACTCGTAAACGTCTCTCTCTCTCTCTCTCTCTCTCTCTCTCTCTCTCTCTCTCTCTCTCTCTCTCTCTCTCTCTCTCTCTCTCACGTACTTTAGAAGTTCATCTCGTTTCTTTCTTCTAGAAAAGAAAGCAGAAATTGCTGTGATAACTCTCTCTCTCTCTCTCTCTCTCTCTCCTCTCTCTCTCTCTCTCTCTCTCTCCCTCGTACTTTAGAAGTTCATCTCGTTTCTTTCTTCTAGAAAAGAAAGCAGAAATTGCTGTGATAATTCTCTCTCTCTCTCTCTCTCTCTCTCTCTCTCTCTCTCTCTCTCTCCTTTAAACGTGTTTCGATAAAGAGACAATAATCTGTACGAGGAAGAAAATGGAATACTTAAAAACCAAATAGAAATCTTGAAAGTGGAAAAGCATGAGAGAAAGAAATGAAATAAAAAGCTGGATGAAGAAATGCGTATTTTTCGTCTTCATTTACGGAGAGAGAGAAAAAGAGGAATTGGTCGAAAAAGCGGTTCCCTCCAAAATGCAAAGAGTTGAGGAAAGTTCAGTTGAGACAAACCGATTCCGAACTCGTAAAGGGTTTCCAGACTTGAAATAATTCAGTGAGTGGCTGACGTTGGGAGGTCATTAACTAAAGATTCATTAGAAGGGGACTTCTGGAGGGACAAAATCGTATAAAAAAAATCCATGCTGGCGTTTTGTATATATATGTGCTACGTGTGTGTGTTTGAGAGTATATAAGTGTACCTCTTTATATGGCCTGATCGCAGCGTATTATCCACATAATGTTGCAAAACACTGCTTTGAATTTGATTGATTTATATAAGCACGAGAAAAGCAATGTGACGAAATATATTATGAGGATTTTTCAAAGCAGAGTAACTATACTGTTTTTTTTCATCTGTCCATCCGCTTTGGTGTTTGCGCATGGTAACACTACGTCCCGGGCTATAAATAATATCCTGTTTCGAATATTAACGGCGTAATTCGCATACAGTAAATTATTAAAACACTTTTCAGTTGCAAATGTACACCCAGATATCCTTTTATTTACCTAAAACTTACACATAGCGTAACTATTTAAAGCCCCGGACGCAGTGTTACCATGCGAAAACACCACAGGCAGATGGACAGATGGAAAAAAACAGAGTATAGGAGAGAAAACACGGGAATAAAGAAGAGAGCGAGAGAATAGAGACAGCCAGACAGAAACAAAGCAAGCAAAGAGGCCCTTTGATACAAAGCAGCCAGTACAAACACAAATTATAAACACTGAATATTTACTTTCGTAACAGAAAGAAAGTTAGGTTTAGCTCAGTTTTACCAGACCACTGAGCCGATTAACAGACCTCCTAGGCCTAACCCGAAAGATTAGATATTTCTAAGGAACCAATTGCTTACTTAGCAACAGGACCTACAGTTTATTGTGGGATCCGAACCACATCGAGAAATGAATTTCTATCACAAAAATATACTCCTCTGATTTCGCGTTGGCAGGGCAGGGAATCGAACCCGGACCCTGTGATCGGTAGTCGAGCACGTAACCGACCCGTCCAACGAGAAACTCCTAATAAGAAGAAACCCAAGATCGATCCCATGTGAGAGAAAAGACTTGGGCTCGTTACGATGGAAATGAGAAAAGGGGTGGGGCCAGCAGCTTCATTCCTGATAAGTAGTCGAGTGTCGGAAGGTCGGCAACACCTACTTAAGTGACTTCATTCACGAATTCGGCTGCGATTTTTTTAACTTAATTTTCTTTTTTTTCTTTCATTAGACCCGGGCTACTTTAGGGCATCATATGATCATGGGCGCCCGCAACATCTTTTCCAAGAGTGGTTGTGGGCGGTGGCAAATTATTTATATAATTATGCAGTGGAACTGAGATGACAATAATTGAAGAGAAGCAAGATGCGATAAAGAAAAGAAATATAGAATGTTACATTGACTTATATTTAAATAGTTCCATTTACCGTTCAACTGACATCAAACATTTCTTCAAAGAATAACGCAGCAGGTACATACTGCATACAAATATTATCATTATAATAAGGACACCTTTACTTTACTATTAAGCTGAAAGAATATACTGTAGAAAGGAAGGAATACAAAACGATGTAATTAAATGTAATATATATATATATATATATATATATATATATATATATATATATATATATACTATATATATATATATATATATATATATATTTATTTATATATATATATATATATATATATATATATATATATATATATTATATATATATATATAATTTTTTTTCAGGACCCGTTTCCTCTATGTGGGGGTGCTCCTGCATAAAATTACTTAACAATCCCGTAGATCTACGTCACTGACCTTAATCATTACGACGTCATTTGTGAGACCAAATCATTCAAACATCACATGTTTACCTTTACATTAAGCGAGTAAACTTTGGCGCAATCGAGTTTTCCGTACAGCGTATAATCAAGGCCACCTAAAATAGATCTATAGCTTTCGGTGGTCTCGGTATAATACTGTATGAACTACGGCCCATGAAACTTTAACAACAGTCTGGTGGGGATCTGTCTTATATCGTTGCCAGACGCACGATTATGACTAACTTTGACCTTATACAAAATAAAAACTACCGATGCTAGAGTTCTTCAATTTGATGTGTTTGATGCTTGAAGGATGGATGATCAATATACCAATTTGCAACCCTCTAGCCTCGGCCATTTTTAAGATCTGAGGGAGGACAGAAAAAGTGCGGACGGACAGACAACGCCATATCAATAGTTTTATTCTACAGAAAACAAAAACCTAATTTTTTTTTTTTTTAACCTGAGTGGAACGTCATGATCTCACCTTCCGAGCCTCGTTGATGACGGCGAACAGGTCCTCATTGACCTGTCCAGCGGTCGAATCATTGCGGAAGCTCCCACCAGAGGACTCTGCTTCAAACGTCCCAAATCCCCAAGGTGCACGAAGCTGCCTCATGGCCTGCAGACGACAGAAGAAGCTCTTTTGATGAAAATGATCGTCATCGCCCAGCGGCGGCTCTGCAGTGTTGAAAAAGGTGCTGAGGGGATATGAGGTGCTGATGTGAACCTCTGGGTTCTTAGTAGCCAACGAGGAACAGCGTCAATACAGAGGCCACTTTAAATGAGAAGCATGACAAAAAATGCATTCTTGCGAAAGTCGTGTGTCCAACAAGGACAAGGGAGGTGCGGGTGTCTGGTACTTAAGTTACATAAGCATTACTTCATTGTATCATTATTTATGGTCATTCTGCGACGGTCATTGTTAATTGTTTTTTTACAGTTTTATTTCTCAAATAGACTAATATTGCAATGCACCACATAAGTGTTCTTTCATGGGCACCTTCCTTTAAAGCTAAAGCGTCTATATTTACTTCATATATTACAAACAATCAACATTGCTTCCAGAATTCACCCTCTTCCTGGCGCTCACTTTAACTGCTTTATTTACTCATAAACTTCTAATTACTCATGTGCTTTTTGTCATTTTATTTTTCCATCTCATCTTTTTTTTTGTTAATGTTTTCTTTTGAAAAGTATTCTTGTGGTAATAAACCTCAAGCTATATATGAAGGGCGATATATAACGTCTGTAGTGTCGATCATTCCTTCCGATGCTCTATTAGATTACCGTCACTTGGACGTTATGGGCACACTACTATAGTAAAATAATAATAATAATAATAATAATAATAATAATAATATGTTTTGTTAAAGATGATGGCAGCATCAGTGGAATTGATTTTATATATGGTCTTTTCAATTCTTATTATTCTCTTCTCATCAGGGCTGATATTTGCTAATAGCTGGCCGATGTTCATATCTTGGTTAAAGAAATGTTTTCTAAAAATACTAATTTATTGTTATGATAACAAAAGTGATTAACAAATCTTAGTAACGGAATTCCAACGTTTCCAACCGTATCATCGGTTCATTTTCAAGGAAAGGTGAGCGTGAACTGATTGGAATGGGGTCGTTCGGCGGTATTTATTGTGTCCCAGGTGCTCTGTCTGATGGGCGCTGCGTTTTCATTGCTGAACAGAGGATTAAGTCCTGAGTCAAGCCGTCTTGCAGAGGTGGAAGCTCGCACTGCTCTTCGCGTGCGGACGCTGGAGACTGGGAGCATAGTATTGGGCAGGGGCACCTGATTGGTCCGTTCGATCGGCTCTATGGTGCCGGCGGGCAGCGCCCTACGTGCCACCGTCGGGAGGAGTGAAGTCTCTTGAGTGGTGTTAAGGCTGGGTCTCTCCTTCCGATGTGTAGGGCCTCTAAGAGGCGGAGGCGACGGTGGTCTGCTGCCTTATCGATAATACCAATATTAGGAATAATGTCCTTCCGAGTTATCCTGGTATTGTGGACGTTTTTTGCATGATTATGGATGGCGCCTTCCTGAGCGTGGCAGGATATCCTCTTGGAAAATCACATTGTTGTCATACCAATGTAGCGCCGGCATTCCCGGACAGGGCATTTGTATTGGTAGACAACGTTAGTTTTCTTGAGAGGGTCCTGCATCACAGGGGCTGGGTTGTTTTTCATAATCAGGCCACTGGTCTTCTTGCTTTTATAGTAAATGATCAATTTTACTTTTTTCGCAGGGTCCGTGGGGGAGACATTCCTTTCGATGATGTTACGAAGGGCTCGTTCATCCTCTTTGTATAATAATAATAATAATAACAATAATAATAATAATAATAATTTGGTAGAAGACCCTCTTTTAAGCAAATGCTGTTAAAAAAATGACAGTATTAAGCGAGTTTATTTTATATATTGTTTTTTCTATTTTCCTTACAATTCGCTTCTCAGGCGCAGCGATGTTTCTGAGTAACTGGCCAATATTCATATTGGGAATTTTCAAAAAATTACAAATGCTGAAGGTAATCTTTTATTAGAATAATACCGGTACTGACGACGACCCCTGCTTGACCTGGACCTGATATACTGTTCTAATAAAAGATTACCTTCAGCATTTATAATTTGTTGAAAATTCCCAATACGAATATTGGCCAGTTACTCAGAAACATCGCTGAGCCTAAGAAGCGAATTGTAAGGAATAATAATAATAATAATAATAATAATAATAATAATAATAATAATAATAATATAGAGGTGGCAAGAGCAATAAAAATACGGCCCGCAAAGACATTACTCCATCCTTCCTGTAATAATAATAATAATAATAATAATAAAATAATAATAATAATAATAATAATAATAATAATAATAGTAATAATAATAATAATAATAATAATATGAAAGAACACGATCAGGAAAAAATATATATACAAACCCAAGGCGATACTCAAGTCAAAACTTAACGCCGGAAATATTATAAAAGCTATAAACACATGGGCAGTGCCAATAATCAGATACAGCGCAGGAATAGTGGAATGGACGAAGGCAGAACTTCGCGGCATAGACCAGAAAGCGAGGAAACATATGACAATACACAAAGCACTACACCCATGAGCAAATACGGACAGACAATATATAACACGAAAGGAAGGAGGAAGGGGACTACTAAGCATAGAGGACTGCGCCAAAATCGAGAACAGTGAAGACGAGTGGCTCAAGAGTGCATGGAAAGAAGGACTGATAAAAGTAGACGAAGACCCAGAAATATACAGAGACAGGAGAATGACAAACAGAACAGAGGAATGGCGCAACAAACCAATGCACAGACAATACAAGAGACAGACTAAAGAACTAGCCAGCGATGACACATGGCAATGGCTACTATGGAAACTGAAGGAATGATAACAACGGCACATGATCAGGCCCTAAGAACCAGATATGTTCAAAGAACAATAGATGGAAATAACATCTCTCCCATATGTAGGAAGTGCAATACAAAAAATGAAACCATAAACCACATAGCAAGCGAATGTCCGGCACTTGCACAGAACCAGTACAAAAAGAGGCATGATTCAGTGGCAAAAGCCCTCCACTGAAGCCTGTGCAAGAAACGCCAGCTACCTTGCAGTAATAAGTGGTACGAGCACCAACCTGAAGGAGTGATAGAAAACGACCAGGCAAAGATCCTCTGGGATTATAGTATCAGACAGAACAGATAGGGTGATACGTGCAAATAGACCAGACGTGACGTTAATTGATAAAATCAAGAAGGTATCACTCATTGATGTCGCAATACCATGGGACACCAGAGTTGAAGAGAAAGAGAGGGAAAATTGGATAAGTATCACGACCTGAAAATAGAAATAAGAAGGATATGGGATATGCCAGTGGAAATTGTACCCATAATCATAGGAACACTAAGCACGATCCCAAGATCCCTGAAAAGGAATCTGGAAAAACTAGAGGCTGAAGTAGCTCCAGGACTCATGCAGAAGATTGTGGATCCTAGGAAAACAGGGCGCACCATTAGTAAGAAAAGTGATGGACTCCTAAGGAGGCGGGATGCAACCCGGAACCGGAACCCCACACTATAAATACCACCCAGTCGAATTGGAGGACTGTGTTAGACAATCTGAAAATTAAACATGGATGGTTATCACAATTTGGAGGTAGCTATTCAAAATTGAGCCATTAAAAGACAACGAAACAATTTAGAAATGAAAGAATAATAAAATTAGATCAAATCAAAGCGAACATTCATTCAATTTCTCAGATGTCGCTGCATCTTAGAGCGCAGTAATCCCAAAAGAGTAATTATTGCCAATTTTAGTATAATGAGCTTCAATGACTCATAAAATGCTCACAAATATGAAAGTTCCAGATGACAGCTAAATAAAACAATAGAAATGAATCATACAATTACTGGCGGAGTTAAATAATCCCATAAACAAAGAAAATTTACATATGTAAAGAGATGGGCACTGCCACAGGAAAATAAAAAGCAAATCCTATACTTACACTTGTGTAAATTCAATTAACTAACCTCATACACTGAGTAAGCCGACTGAGTGCCATCACTCAAGAGAACCACAAAGCAATTAGGCCCAGAAGTTTCAGCAATTACAGCTCTCAGAGCTTCGAAAGTTTCACCCCCCAGGAGGTCATTCTTTTCTGAAATGAAATATCATTTTCGCAGTGAGATAAGCTGGAGAAGCTTAAACGGCTTCAACTCCATCTTTATTCTATGTTAACACACAAGCCACGCCCACTTTTTGTCAGTTGCAAATTAGCAAATTAAGTTTCAATGATATACTATTTACTCAACTGTATTTCCATCATAATATGAGACAAGTAACACCTGAATATTTGAAATTGCAGAGGGATTTTGCTAAACACTAAGATATTATTATATTATAAAATTTGCTATACACGCATTCATTCTAACCCCAGATAAAAGTCACGCCCAATTGTAAAAGTTCCCATATGTCTCCAGGGAGAGTTTTATTGACAAATTTTTCTCTCGTTTCTGTGTGGGCTTTTGGATTGGCATCAACTTGCCTGAAAGTCTTGGCAGGATAGGATGGTACCCGGTAGACAGACCCCACAGAAGAAGACAGAAGAAAATACATTTCATTTTTTCTTTCTATTCTCCTCTTTCTTTGTTTCAAGTTGAACTTTGCGAGACCTGACAGGAATAAAAAGAAAAATAATTCAATTGGTTAGCTGCTGTTAGTGTTTACAGCGCATAAAAACGCTTCTGCTTGTTATTCTCCTGTTATTCAGCTCTCTCTCTCTCTCTCTCTCTCTCTCTCTCTCTCTCTCTCTCTCTCAGTTTAAGAAAGAAGCCAGCAATATTTAAAAGACAATGAATATTAATTGCATCTTTAAGTACGAGTTAGTAAGAGCAAATTACATTCTTTTGTCAGCTGTAGTTGAAAAAAAAAGTTATTAAAGCAACCTATATAGAGATTTTCAGTATTAGGCCTATGGGTACCAATTAAGTTCACTCTACAAGGCTCATGAATGCCAAAGTGGAATCCAAAATGTCATACGAAAAGGTCTGCTTTAGAAAGGTTACAAGAAAATTGTTAAGTATGCTGAGGTAAACTTCTCAGTCTATGTAGGTTCGAGTTTTTATGAGGTTACCGATTAGATTATTAGGATCTCTCCTAGATAGTGACCCACCGAAGGGTTTTAACCCGGTATGACTCCACCTTTGCAGCGTGTTTAGTACAAGCCCGTTGGAGACTACCGTAAAAACATAACTAAAGGCTGTAAATATCATAAAGATAATGACCCCACCCCAAGAAATATTAGTCATAGATAGCAGCCCCCGAACTCCGATTATCAGAATCTAAACATGAATTTTAGTAGCGTGATATATACCCCATTAATTATTGGAACTTCCCCGTGACCGACCTCCATTTACGAAAGTTCGCGTACACGTAACATTCTCTCAAAGCTACAAAAAATGAAAAAATAAAAAAAAAGAGAGAGACAGAGAAACAGGAACATATATTAGAAATAAATGCAGGTAGTACGAGAAAGAAATTGAAGACTATCTTGTTAAAACTGTCTGTTACCTAATGTATTTCCTAAAGAGTAGAAAAATAAAAAAAACTATTAAGCAACGTCAAGAATAACGGAAGCTCTCAAAAACTTTTGTTCTTTCAGAACAAAAAGCTAATATTCTGGTGTTTAATAATGTACAATTACTTTCAAAGGTTTGGAGTGGTAATTAGCGTTATTGGCCAGCGTTTTTGCAGTGATTCAGTCAGAACATACCCTCTCATTAAAAGACAGCCAGTGGCATATTAAGTGAGATCCAATTGGAGATTCGGAGAGTCTGAAGATTTGAATAAAATATGGCGTGTCTCATGAGACTAGACAAGCGGTTTATAGAAAGCGAATTAATTACGTACAAGTACGTACATATATACACACATGCATACATACATACACACACACACATACACATCTAATATATATATAATATATATATATATATAGTATATATATATATATATATTATATTCACACACATACACTCACACATACACACACACACACACACACACACACATAT
>NC_087202.1:14219161-14252676 GCF_015104395.2 Macrobrachium nipponense
ATATGTGTGTGTATGTGAACATATATATATATTTATATATATATATATATATTATATATATATATATATATTATATATATATAGATTGGTGTGGTGTGTGTGTTCGTGTGTGTGTATGTATGTATGCATGTGTGTATATATGTACGTACTTGTACGTAATTAATTCGCTTTCTATAAACCGCTTGTCTAGTCTCATGAGACGCCATATTTTATTCAAAACTTCAGACTCTCCGAATCTCCAATTGGATCTCACTTAATGTGCCACTGGCTGTCTTTTAATGAGAGGGTATGTTCTGACTGAATCACTGCAAAAACGCTGGCCAATAACGCTAATTACCACTCCAAACCTTTGAAAGTAATTGTACATTATTAAACACCAGAATATTAGCTTTTTTGTTCTGAAAGAACAAAAGTTTTTGAGAGCTTTCGTTATTCTTGACGTTGCTTAATAGTTTTTTTTTCTACTCATTCAGGAAATACATTAGGTAACAGACAGTTTTTACAAGATAGTCTTCAATTTCTTTCTCGTACTACCTGCATTTATTTCTAATATATGTTCCTATTTCTCTGTCTCCCTTTTTTTATTTTTTTATTTTTTGTAGCTTTAAGAGAATGTTACGTGTACGCGAACTTTCGTAAATGAGGTCGGTCACGGGAAGTTCCAATAATTAATTAATGGGGTATATATCACGCTACTAAAATTCATGTTTAGATTCTGATAATCGGAGTTCGGGGGCTGCTATCTATGACTAATATTTCTTGGGGTGGGGTCATTATCTTTAAGAAATTTACAGTCTTTAGTTATGTTTTTACGGTAGTCTCCAACGGGCTTGTACTAAACACGCTGCAAAGGTGGAGTCATACCGGGTTAAAACCCTTCGGTGGGTCATTATCTAGGAGGGATCCTAATAATCTAATCGGTAACCTCATCAAAAACTCGACTCTACATAGACTGAGAAGTTTACCTCAGCATATTTAACAATTTTCTTGTAACCTTTCTAAAGCAGACCTTTTCGTATGACATTTTGGATTCCACTTTGGGATTCATGAGCTTAGTAGTAGTAGAGCGAACTTAATTGGTACCCATAGGCCTAATACTGAAAATCTCTACATAGGTTGCTTTAATAACTTTTTTTTCAACTACAGCTGACAAAAGAATGTAATTTGCTCTCACTAACTCGTACTTAAAGATGCAATTATTATTCATTGTCTTTTAAATATTGCTGGCTTGTTTCTTAAACTGAGAGAGAGAGAGAGAGAGAGAGAGAGAGAGAGCGAGCTGAATAACAGGAAAATAACAAGCAGAAGCGTTTTTATGCGCTGTAAACACTTACAGCAGTTAAATAATTAAATTATTTTTCTTTTTATCCCTGTCAGGTCTCGCAAAGTTCAACTTGAAACAAAGAAAGAGGAGAATAGAAAGAAAAAATGAAATGTATTTTCTTCTGTCTTCTTCTGTGGGGTCTGTCTACCGGGTACCATCCTATCCTGCCAAGACTTTCAGGCAAGTTGATGCCAATCCAAAAGCCCACACAGAAACGAGAGAAAAATTTGTCAATAAAACTCTCCCTGGAGACATATGGGATCTTTTACAATTGGGCGTGACTTTTATCTGGGGTTAGAATGAATGCGTTTATAGCAAATTTTATAATATAATAATATCTTAGTGTTTAGCAAAATCCCTCTGCAATTTCAAATATGCAAGCGTTACCTGTCTCATATTATGATGGAAATACAGTTGAGTAAATAGTATATCATTGAAACTTAATTGGCAACTGTAAAAGTGGGCGTGGCTTGTGTGTTAACAAAGAATAAGGATTGAGTTGAAGCCGTTTAAAAGCTTCTCCAGCTTATCTCACTGCGAAAATGATATTTCATTTCAGAAAAGAATGACCTCCTGGGGGGTGAAACTTTCGAAGCTCTGAGAGCTGTAATTGCTGAAACTTCTGGGCCTAATTGCTTTGTGGTTCTCTTGAGTGATGGCACTCAGTCGTCTTACTCAGTGTATGAGGTTAGTTAATTGAATTTACACAAGTGTAAGTAGGATTTACTTTTTATTTCCCTGTGACAGTGTCCATCTCTTTACATATGTAAATCTTCTTTGTTTATGGGATTATTTAACTCCACTAGTAATTGTATGATTAATTTCTATTATTTTATTTAGCTGTCATCTGGAACATTCATATTTGTGAGCATTTTATGAGTCATTGAAGCTCATTATACTAAAATTGGCAATAATTACTCTTTTGGGATTACTGCGCTCAAAGATGCAGCGACATCTGAGAAATTGAATGAATGTTCGCTTTGATTTGATCTAATTTTATTATTCTTTCATTTCTAAATTGTTTCGTTGTCTTCTAATGGCTCAGTTTTGAATAGCTACCTCCAAATTGTGATAACCATCCATGTTTAATTTTCAGATTATCATTATACTATTATTATTATTATTATTATTTTTTTTTGGGGGGGGGGGGGGGGGGGGGGGGGGGGGGGGGGGGGGGTTGTCTAACACAGTCCTCCAATTCGACTGGGTGGTATTTATAGTGTGGGGTTCCGGTTCCGGGTTGCATCCCGCCTCCTTAGGAGTCCATCACTTTTCTTACTATGTGTGCCGTTTCTAGGATCACACTCTTCTGCATGAGTCCTGGAGCTACTTCAGCCTTTAGTTTTTCCAGATTCCTTTTCAGGGATCTTGGGATCGTGCTCAGTGTTCCTATGATTATGGGTACAATTTCCACTGGCATATCCCATAACCTTCTTATTTCTATTTTCAGGTCTTGATACTTATCCATTTTTCCCTCTCTTTCTCTTTCAACTCTGGTGTCCCATGGTATTGCGACATCAATGAGTGATACCTTCTTGATTTTGTTAATTAACGTCACGTCTGGTCTATTTGCACGTATCACCCTATCTGTTCTGATACCATAATCCCAGAGGATCTTTGCCTGATCGTTTTCTATCACTCCTTCAGGTTGGTGCTCGTACCACTTATTACTGCAAGGTAGCTGATGTTTCTTGCACAAGCTCCAGTGGAGGGCTTTTGCCACTGAATCATGCCTCTTTTTGTACTGGTTCTGTGCAAGTGCCGGGCATTCGCTTGCTATGTGGTTTATGGTTTCATTTTTCATATTGCACTTCCTACATATGGGAGAGATGTTATTTCCATCTATTGTTCTTTGAACATATCTGGTTCTTAGGGCCTGATCATGTGCCGCTGTTATCATTCCTTCAGTTTCCTTCTTTAGCTCTCCCCTCTGTAGCCATTGCCATGTGTCATCGCTGACTAGTTCTTTAGTCTGTGTCATGTATTGTCCGTGCATTGTTTTGTTGCGCCATTCCTCTGTTCTGTTTGTCATTCGCCTGTCTCTGTATATTTCTGGGTCTTCGTCTACTTTTATCAGTCCTTCTTCCCATGCACTCTTGAGCCACTGGTCTTCATTGGTTTTCAGATATTGCCCCAGTGCTCTGTTCTCGATGTTGGCGCAGTCCTCTTTGCTTAGTAGTCCTCTCCCTCCTTCCTTTCGTGTTATGGATTGTCTGTCCGTATTTGCTCTTGGGTGTAGTGCTTTGTGTATTGTCATATGTTTCCTCGCATTCTGGTCTATGCCGCGAAGTTCTGCCTTCGTCCATTCCACCATTCCTACGCTGTATCTGATTACTGGCACTGCCCATGTGTTTATAGCTTTTATAATATTTCCGGCGTTGAGTTTTGACTTGATTATCGCCTTGAGTCTCTGTATATATTTTTCCCTGATCGTGTTCTTTCATATTATTATTATTATTATTATTATTATTATTATTATTATTATTATTATTATTATTATTATTATTATTATTATTACAGGAAGGATGGAATAATGTCTTTGCGGGCCGTATTTTTATTGCTCTTGCCCCCTCCACCTCTATATTATTATTATTATTATTATTATTATTATTATTATTATTATTATTATTAATTATTATTATTATTCCTTACAATTCGCTTCTTAGGCTCAGCGATGTTTCTGAGTAACTGCCAATATTCGTATTGGGAATTTTTTCAAAAAATTATAAATGCTGAAGGTAATCTTTTATCAAAACAGGATATCAGGTCCAGGTCAAGCAGGGGTCGTCGTCAGTACCGGTATTATTCCGTAGGCGTAGTTCAGTTCGGGGCCGGGGTCGTACTGACTACGCCTACGGATAACACCGGTACTGACGACGACCCCTGCTTGACATGGACCTGATATCCTGTTTCTAATAAAAGATTACCTTCAGCATTTATAATTTTTTTGAAAATTCCTAATATAAATATTGGCCAGTTACTCAGAAACATCGCTGCGCCTGAGAAGCGAATTGTAAGGAAAATAGAAAAAAACAATATATAAAATAAACTCGCTAATTCTGTCATTTTTAACAGCATTTGCTTAAAAGAGGGCCTTTCTTCAAATTATTATTATTATTATTACCATTATTTTTATTACCATTATTATTATTATTATTATTATTATTATTATTATTATTATTATTATTATTATTATTATTATTATTATTTTACTATAGTAGTGTGCCCATAACGTCCAAGTGACGGTAATCTAATAGAGCATCGGAAGGAATTATCGACACTACAGACGTTACATATCGCCCTTCATATATAGCTTGAGGTTTATTACCACAAGAATACTTTTCAAAAGAAAACATAAATAAAAAGATGAGATGGAAAAATAAAATGACAAAAAGCACATGAGTAAATAGAAGTTTATGAGTAAATAAAGCAGTTAAAGTGAGCGCCAGGAAGAGGGTGAATTCTGGAAAGCAATGTTGATTGTTTGTAATATATGAAGTAAATATAGACGCTTTTAGCTTTAAAGGAAGGTGCCCATGAAAGAACACTTATGGTGCATTGCAATATTAGTCTATTTGAGAAATAAAACTGTAAAAAAATAATTAACAATGACCATCGCAGAATGACCACAAATAATGACACAATGAAGTAATGCTTATATAACTCAAGTACCAGACACCCGCACCTCCCCTGTGCTTGTTGGACACACGACTTTCGCAAGAATGCATTTTTTGTCATGCCTCTCATTTAAAGTGGCCTCTGTATTGAAGCTGTTCCTCGTTGGCTGCTAAGAACCCAGAGGTTCACATCAGCACCTCATATCCCCTCAGCACCTTTATCAACACTGCAGAGCCGCCGCTGGGCGATGACGATCATTTTCATCAAAAGAGCTTCTTCTGTCGTCTGCAGGCCATGAGGCAGCTTCGTGCACCTTGGGGATTTGGGACGTTTGAAGCAGAGTCCTCTGGTGGGAGCTTCCGCAATGATTCGACAGCTGGACAGGTCAATGAGGACCTGTTCGCCGTCATCAACGAGGCTCGGAAGGTGAGATCATGACGTTCCGCTCAGGTTAAAAAAAAAATTAGCTTTTAGTTTTCTGTAGCATAAAACGATTGATATGGCGTTGTCTGTCCGTCCGCACTTTTTCTGTCCGCCCTCAGATCTTAAAAATGACCGAGGCTAGAGGGTTGCAAATTGGTATATTGATCATCCATCCTTCAAGCATCAAACACATCAAATTGAAGAACTCTTGCATCGGTAGTTTTTATTTTGTATAAGGTCAAAGTTAGTCATAATCGTGCACCTGGCAACGATATAAGACAGGTCACCACCAGACTGTTGTTAAAGTTTCATGGACCGTAGTTCATACAGTATTATACCGAGACCACCGAAAGCTATAGATCTATTTTTGGTGGTCTTGATTATACGCTGTACGGAAAACTCGATTGCGCCAAAGTTTACTTGCTTAGTGTAAAGGTAAATATGTGATGTTTGAATGATTTGGTTTCACAAATGACGTCGTAATGATCAAGGTCAGTGACGTAGATCTACGGGATTGTTAAGTAATCTTATGCAGGAGCATATATATATTTATTTATTTATATATATATATATATATATATATATATATATATATATATATAGTATATATATATATTACATTTTAACTACATCGTTTTGTATTCCTTCCATTTTACAGTATATTCTTTCAGCTTAAGTAGTAAAGTAAAGGTGTCCTTATTATAATGTATAATATTTGTATGCAGTATGTAGGTACCTGCGTTATTCTTTGAAGAAATGTTTGATGTCAGTTGAACGGTAAATGGAACTATTGAATAATAAGTCAATGTAACATTCTATATTTCTTTTCTTTATTGCATCTTGCTTCTCTTCAATTATTGTCATCTCAGTTCCACTGCACAATTATATAAATAATTTGCCACCGCCCACAACCACTCTTGGAAAAGATGTTGCGGGCGCCCATGGTCATATGATGCCCTAATGTAGCCCGGGTCTAATGAAAGAAAAAAAGAAAATTAAATTAAAAATCGCAGCTGAATTCGTGAATGAAGTCACTTCAGTAGGTGTTGCCGACCTTCCGACACTCGACTACTTATCAGGAATGAAGCTGCTGGACCCACACTTTTTCTCATTTCCATCGTAACGAGCCCGAGTCTTTTCTCTCACATGGGATCGATCTTGGGTTTCTTCCTGTTAGGAGTTTCTCGTTGGACGGGTCGGTTACGTGCTCGACTACCGATCACAGGGTCCGGGTTCTATTCCCTGCCCTGCCAACGCGAAATCAGAGGAGTATATTTTTGTGATAGAAATTCATTTCTCGATGTGGGTCGGATCCCACAATAAACTGTAGGTCCTGTTGCTAAGTAAGCAATTGGTTCCTAGCCACGTAGAAATATCTAATCTTTGGGGTTAGTCCTGGGAGGTCTGTTAATCGGCTCAGTGGTCTGGTAAAACTAAGCTAACTAAACCTAACTTTCTTCCTGTTACGAAAGTAAATATTCAGTGTTTATAATTTGTGTTTGTACTGGCTGCTTTGTATCAAAGGGCCTCTTTGCTTGCTTTGTTTCTGTCTGGCTGTCTCTATTCTCTCGCTCTCTTCTACCATCTTCATTCCGGTTTTTTCTCTTCTGGTTACTCTGCTTTGAAAAATCCTCATAATATATTTCGTCACATTGCTTTTCTCGTGCTTATATAAATCAATCAAATTCAAAGCAGTGTTTTGCAACATTATGTGGATAATACGCTGCGATCAGGCCACATAAAGAGGTACACTCATATACTCTCAAACACACACACGTAGCACACACGTATACAAAACGCCAGCATGGATTTTTTTTATACAATTTTGTCCCTCCAGAAGTCACTTTCTAATGAATCTTTAGTTAATGACCTCCCAACGTCAGCCACTCACTGAATTATTTCAAGTCTGGAAACCCTTTACGAGTTCGGAATCGGTTTGTCTCTACTGAACTTTCCGCAACTCTTTGCATTTTGGAGGGAACCGCTTTTTCGACCAATTCCTCTTTTTCTCTCTCTCTGTAAATGAAGACGAAAAATACGCATTTCTTCATCCAGCTTTTTATTTCATTTCTTTCTCTCATTCTTTTCCACTTTCAAGATTTCTTTTTGGTTTTTAAGTATTCCATTTTCTTCCTCGTACAGATTATTGTCTCTTTATCGAAACACGTTTAAAGGAGAGAGAGAGAGAGAGAGACGAGAGAGAGAAGGGAGAGGGAGAGAAGGAGAGAGAGAGAGGAGAGGCAATTTCTGCTTTTTTCTTTCTAGGAAGAAAGAAACGAGATGAACTTCTAAAGTACGTGAGAGAGAGAGAGAGAAAGAGAGAGAGAGAGAGAGAGAGAGAGAGAGAGAGAGAGAGATACTTTACGAGTGATTAAGTGAAATATTGCACCAGTTTCTGCTCTCTCTTCCAGAAAATAAGGAATGAAATAAAATAATGGCCTATACTTTCTTAAATACCTAAAATGAGTAAAAAAGGGAAGTTTTTTCTTGTTTGGTGGAATTCAGATGTCTACACCAGGCTTCGTATTTACTTTGAACACCTTTCCACATTTAAAGGCTGCATTTGGGCAAGAATCAAAAGCCTTAACTCGTCTTCATTTCAGTCATATTATGTATCACCGAAAGATGGATCCACTGTCTATGTAATTACCATTTTGGCCACTGATCCATCGCATAACTATCAGTGAACCTTGTGACACCCGACTGGACTCTCCCACAGTGATCCTCGTTTTGTGATTTACTTTCTTTTTACTGTCAAAATTCGGAACTTTAAGTGTCTTCCTCCTTATCTTAAATCCTTCTTTTCTCCAGGTCTGGCCTTGATGAGGCCGCTTGCTTAGCACCTTCTGATATTCCCTTTTTAAGAGAATAATAATAATAATAATAATAATAATAATAATAATAATAATAATAATAATAATAATAATAATAATAATGATAACGTTTAACTGCTAGACGGAAATGGGGAAGGAAATCAACTATTAAAATTCATAACTGGAAGTGTTTTCGTTTAAGTAACGCTTGTGTAGGTGCTGTGTATTATGTGTTGTGTATTAAGAGTGTCATGGCTAAATACAAGTAAATCAATCAATCATCAATCAGTCAGTTTAAAAAAAGGCTCAAAAGGAAGCCCTGGAAACGAAGAGGGAAATCAAATATTAGAACTCATTCACTGAAAAGGTTCTTGTTCAAGTCATGTTTATTGTGTTTCGTGTATTTTGAATTGAAAATTCACGCAAAGAAACCAACCAGCCAATAAAAATTGATATTCGTATTGTGAAGTGGCCAAATACAGGTCAGTCGATCAATCAATCAATAAAAAAGCAAGTCAATTTTCCTTTACAGCTCCGGAGGACATCTTGGTGCCTGACAGCAGCGGTCATGAGTAACTCGTTGCCGTTCCTGAGGGAATTCGGCGACGCCTCGCTCAGGGGGAGGCTCCTCATCTGGCCGACGAGGTTGCTCGTCGTTTCCACCATTCCCAATCATCATCTGAGGGACCTCTTCGCCTCTTACTGGACCTACTCCATGATGAACGCCATGGTGCTCACGACGCAGAAGAAAAAGTTATTATTGTTATTGCTATTATATTATATACAGTTTTCCCTTAATAAAAGGATGCCTGTGGGCGCGTGTACTTCATAGGGAGTACATGCATTTCAGTTCAATATATATATATATATATATATATATATATATATATATATATATATATATATATATATATATACACGTGTGTGTGTGTGTGTGTGTGTATAGAATCTACTGGCCACTTTTACCAGACACATATGCAACTGTAATAACCACAATGCCCTCTTAACTTCTTGAATTCTTTGCTCTATTTTGGATACGCTTGTCACTACAAACCCTGAAGCTTCAAGTTCTAAGAATATTTTTTAAGAAATTGTGATGCCCGGTAACCGTCAGGTCGGCAACGTGACCTCTTTGCGATTATGGGACCTGGGATCGTTTCCTGGTACCGGACATCACAATTTCTTCAAAAAAAATTTCTTTGAACTTGGAGCTTCAGGCTTTGTAGTGACAAGCGTGGCTATGACAGTAGTGTATATATCTAGATATATATAATATATATATATATATATATATATATATATATACATACACACACACATATATATATATTATATATATATATATATATATAAAATATATATGTAGATATTATAAACACTTATACACACACGCACACACACATACAAATATATAAAATATATATATATATATATATACATATATATATATATATACCATGTACCAGTTTATATATACACATATTTGTAAATAATGATTGCATATATATGCACCTATGTTATTACCTTCCTAATCTATCACAGTCTCTTCGTTAGCTCAGTGATAAAAAGAAGAACTACAGGGAAGAAGAATATTATTATTTTTCCCTTCATCGGTAGGTACGACATCTTCTCCCATTTGCCTCATACTAACTCAGGTGAGCACTTCGTCCGAATTGCTTCGTGGTCTCGTGGCGACGGCTTGGTCTTCATGAAGAAGTCGAAATTGTTTCCTGTAAAGTTTTCGAAGTGAGTCCAGTTATTATCATTGTTATTATTAGAGTTAGTGGTGCATGAACGTATCCGTAACGAAGTTAGAAATACTCTTTTTAAGGAATAAAATATCCGAGTAATCACGAAATAGAAGCCATTGTCGACGGAAGCAAACAGTTCCAGCGCTGTTGGCATTTCTTTGAAGCCCTGTAATGGGTCATAAGTCTTGAATGCCACCATGGCGTGACAATCGTATCAGCTGCTGTCCGTATGTCAATTTAATCATAAGCGTGGATCGTATCATGTAGCACTTACTCCAGCCGGGAGAGAGAGAGAGAGAGAGAGAGAGAGAGAGAGAGAGAGAGAGAGAGCAGGGAGCTTAGGTATATATATATATACTTATGTATATGTATTTGTGTGTGCTGCAGAGAGAGAGAAAGAGAGAGATTGAGAAGACAGGATAGAGAGAGAAGAGAAAGACCGAGAGAGGAGGAGAGAGAGAGAGAGAGAGAGTTCATGACGGCGTATTTTTAGCAGAACTATATGATATATATGCATTTCATATCATAATTTAGCCTTGTCATTAGCGCCGGGTAACAAATTCTATCATAAAGAAAATTTAATATGCTACGATTGTTTACTAATACCACATACAAAGAGAGAGAGAGAGAGAGAGAGAGAGAGAGAGAGAGAGAGATCTGGAATGCCATCAGAAGACGTATTTAATTGTATAACCCTTTTGTCCGACACGCAAGACTAATTCATTTCTGGTTTTCATTTCTCAACATTAACGCAGCTTCGTATTTTATTACTATTTATGCTCAATGATCAAATAATAAGCACCATATTAAAGCAGTAAACATATATAATCTAATATAATCTAATTTGATTAATACTGTTCTGTTTCTTGAAGCGCAAAATCGATGGCAAAATCGGTTAAGAGTTGCGCAACAGAATCGGCGCCCTAATGTGATACATTTCCTTGCAATTGAAATTATCCATTAATCTGTAAGCTATGACTATTAAGTTATAAAGAGTGAGTAAGAAAAAGACTTACATTACTTACATGTTCATAATTTCGTTAGAATATTCTTAATTTTCTTCCACTACAAAAAGCCTAAATAAATTCAGAAAATATGTTTTTTCTATAAAAATTTATGTTTATTCGAAATCGAAATGATGAGATATTAAATATGAAAAGTTAGTCAGTAAAAAGTAAACAAAATGAAATAATTGAAATTTCCATTCATTTACCTGACCTGACCTCTTTCTCTTTTTCAGCTTCTACGGAGGTCAGGTCAACGTGACGGCGCTGCCCTTTGCCCCACACTGGCAGGTGACAAAGAGAACGACTCCAGAAGGAGAGCCGGTCGAAGTCCTCTCTGGCACCGACTACCTGATGCTGGACGCCATCTCCCACGGGCTCAATTTCAGCTACTACGTCATCCCGACCGCCAACTGGGATGAGGTATTGTTTCTCCCTAGGAGCAAAGGCCAAACACCAATATTTTCATGCAAATAGGTTGAATACATATCCGCAAACTTTTTGTGGTTCTAACTTTTACGTCACATGTTTATCCAAAATTAGGCAAGGGTTTATTTCCACTTACTATTGCAGATTTGTTTTCAATATGTTTTTGACATATGTGCAAAAAATTGCCAAACAAATTCGTAGGCTTAGAACAGTTCTGTGTTTGCACACTTCAGGTGCAAGTACACTACAGTGAAACATCCCATGAACAAACTTTGGCAACCTATTACACGTATGTCATGAACAGGTTGAAACAAGTCAGCGATTGTAAGTGGAGAATGAGCCTTTAATGGCAAATTTTCGATTATTATTTGAAGTTCTGATTTGAACTAACAATAAGTTGTAGACATGTATTCAACCTGTTCGTGATGTGTGTGTGTGTGTGTGTGTGTGTGTGCAATAACTTTCACACTTATGTTTACATGTTCTACTGTAATGTGAATGCATCCTAGCGTGGCAGGTTTTTGCTTTAACTCGGCCAGACTTAGAATGGTAAGATTTGTCTGAATTTCGCATTACAGGTGACGAAGAAAGTCGAGGAACGCGAATCTTTCATAGCAACCGTTATTTACGCCCTGCTGCCCAACAGACTCCTTCAGTACGACTACACGTACGCCTTCGAATTCGCTTCGCCCACTTTCTGCATGAGGAAACCAGTGTTGGAACCCCAGTGGCAGAGCCTTTACAGGCCTCTGACAGACACTGTCTGGATCTTAAGCCTGGTTGTGATCATTCTCTTGCCAGTGACTATTTACTGGGTAAGTATTATTTCTTGGAACAGTCTGAAATAGCAGACTTTCTCATCTACCAGGATATGAGTCTTAGCACGAAAAGTTTGGTTGTCCATGACATTCTTTGTTATATCAGGGATTTGCCCTACGTTTAACAACCTAAGATTTCATGGGACATGAATGAAGCCTGACCTAAGCTGGCACAACACCATTTAGATAGATTCTCACACGGCATTCATTAACCTGACCTAACCTACCTCACCTCGGGGTTAGGGATTGCCCTAACATGCCATAATAGGACATGACCTGACCTGTCAGAATGCATGTCTACCTTGACCTTCGATTTTATAGGAAATAGTGATCTTACTTAACAAACCACTAGGTAACTACCCTGAAATATAATTTTACAAGGACTGATGACCTGATAGACCTTGTCACAAGGGATGGATGATATTGTGGATGCGGGAACTAAACAAATTAGAAATTTATTTTTCTGCCTTAAGTACAAGGATAAATTCTTATCATTACATATTCGTTGTTTTTGTGAAATACATCGAAAAAAAAGCAACAGAATTTACTTATAGAAATATTGTACAATCACAACCAACTTTCGCAATAAAACTGACCTACACAATATAATAATAAAATAATTTTCTTTCTCTCGATTCAGATGATCAACTTCGAGGAGACCAAGAAACCAGAGAAGGGCGAGAAGAAGAAGATACTGTTTGTCGACGTCTTCCAAGGCGCGTTGGGAGTTCTCTTGGGTCAGAATTACTCCATGGACCACTCGACGTCCGCCAGTTCGAGAATTCTCGTTAGTTGCTGGTTAGTCTTCGCTTTCATACTGGGTTCGGCCTACAGGGGCAATCTCACTGCCTTCCTTACCCTGCCCAAGTACCCTGCGAGAGCTGAGACGCTTGAACAGCTGATCACCGTCGTTGACAAGTAAGAAAAGACGAGGAAGAAATAGAAAATCAATTGTTTTATTTCTAGGTTTGCAGTTCAAAATAGATTCATGACCACTAGTTTCTATTTCAAAATACATCTATATATAACCTTTTCATTCAAAATAATTTTTCCCTTCAAAGTATACCCAGAATCATTTTTTCCTTCAAAATTCATGAGCAGTTTTTCTCAAAATATATCCATGAAAGACGCTTTTCACTTCAACAAATAATGAAAACGAAAGGAAACATCTCCAAGAAACCATTTCCCTTACAACAAGAGAATCTCTCTCCCAGAGTAACGATGCCGCCTTACGGGGAAGCTTTCCGGTCGTTCTACAGCAGATCCGACTCTGTCGTTTTCCAGACTTTGGCCAGCATGTGGGAGACGGTAACTTCCGGGAAAGAAGGTCTTACTGACGCTTCCAGGCGAAAGTACGTGGAGTGACAAGCTGCATATTTTTCTGTACTTGCTAGACAAATAGACACAAACACTTTCTGTACTTGCTAGAGAAATAGACACAAACACTGATGCTTTCCATGAGAACCTGTAATATATCCACGGTTTCCAGGTATTTTTTATCTAGCCTTTCCAGGTAAGCTTGCTGGATACGCACATTTTTTCATTCTTTTGTTGGCCGGAAAAGTCTTCAGTGTTTACAAAAGCTCCTTCCTTTACTCCTACCCGGCAAACTCGCATAGACATTCAAACTATTTCATTGCTTTTGCTAAAAACAAAAACACTTCTGTGTTTCCAGCTGATCTTCCCTTATACTTCTTCCAGACAATCTCACATAGTAGGCCTAGATGTCCAAACTCTTCCGTTTATTTTTTCTGGAAACAAACTTTAGCGTTTCCTACTACTAGATCTTTACCCCTTCCAGGCAAACTAAAAAATGCCCAGATTCTTTCATTTCCTTTTTCTGGAAACCGAAACTCTTCGATCTTCCTTTATTCCTTTCAGACAAGCTCACATAGATGTCCGGAGGTACCTGGAACTCGCCATTGCTGAACAGTTCACGAAAGCGGACGGGTCGACGCAC
Organism: Macrobrachium nipponense; assembly: GCF_015104395.2. NCBI lineage: Eukaryota > Metazoa > Arthropoda > Malacostraca > Decapoda > Palaemonidae > Macrobrachium > Macrobrachium nipponense. Next base: position 14,233,302 of record NC_087202.1, read on the forward strand.
CTGTACCTAGGGAGGGAAAACGTTTTCCCTGGTCTGTCTGGGTGGCCAATTCCGCACGACGCCCCTTTTAAGGAAAACATCGACAGGTCAATCATGGCCGTCAAGGAGGTAAATACAGTGAATTATTCTCTACAAAGTGAGTTCTTTTGAAATCGAAAATTGAAAATACACCTCGCTGGGGTTATTTCATGAATGTAACCGTAATTAAGCTTGTCTTAATGACTTTAAACCTTATTAAACTTTCCGTCACACGGGTTGTTAGGTGATTCAGTTAGTTTTTTAAGTACTCTGGTGATTGTATAGCTAACAGGATTAATTTGGCTTCAATACCAGAACGTCCATTGAATTAGAGAAACTCTTGCGGTGTCCATCTATAATTCCTTTCCAGGATGACAGTACACATTTATTTCTGTCTAGTATTTTTCATCCTTCTCTGATCTCTTCTTTCTTACTGATTAGAACGAAATAAAAACCACAATCCCTTTCCAGACTGACCTATTGGAGGCCAGGAATGAGACGCACTGGTCAGGCTGAAATAATAAACCACAATCCCTTTCCAGGCTGACGTATGGAAGACCTGGAATGCGACTCACTGGTCAGGCTAAAATAATAATTTGCAATCCTTTTCCAGGCTGACATATAAGAGACCTGGAATGCGACTCACTGGTCAGGCTGAAATAATAATTTGCAATCCTTTTCCAGGCTGACACATAAGAGACCTGGAATGCGACTCACTGGTCAGGCTGAAATAATAATTGCAATTGTTTTCCAGGCTGACATATAAGAGACCTGGAATGTGACTCACTGGTCAGGCTGAAATAATAATTTGCAATCCTTTTCCAGACTGACACATAGCAGACCTAGAATGTGACTCACTGGTCAGGCTGAAATAATAATCGCAATCATTTTCCAGGCTGACACATAGGAGACCTGGAATGCGACTCAATGGTCAGGCTGAAATAATAACAACAACAATCACTTTCCAGGCTGGTCTGTACGAAAAATGGAGCTCCGACTTCATGACCCAGGCCCGGAAGGAGAGTCTGGAGAGGCAGCGGCAGAACGCAGCCGAAGGGAAGTCGCCCGAAGAAGTCGCTGACGAAGCGGATCAAGAGACATCAGGCAACTCCATAGTCGTGGCACTCACCGTCGTCCATATGCAAGGACCCCTGATGCTTCTCCTTCTGGGGCTGGTGATGGCGTCCGTCCTCTTTGCCGTTGAGATGACCATTTCCTGCTGCCACCGACCGGAAATAGCAGCAGAAAATGGCGGATAGTGGACTGTGAAATGGCGGTTAGTAGAATGAGAAAATAGCGGACAGTGAAATGAGAAAACAGCGGATGAGAAAATAGCGGACAGTGGACTGCGAGATACCGGATAGTGGAGTGAGAGAAAAGCGGAAAGTAGAATGAGAAAATGGGTGAACTGGACCGTGGAATAAAGAGAAAAGGAAGCAAAGAAATGACGGCAAATGTCTGAAATTTTAATTAAAAAGTACTGCAGTCATGTAAACCGCTGTTTTATTCACGGGGCGAAATTGCCATTAAAATCCATGGAAATCTTGAATACATGATATAGCTACGCTTATGATAATAATAATTATAATTTATTAAAAGTAATGGCCACTACTTTTAATAGAGTATATGCTTGAGAGAGGGTCTGCTTTTTAATACAACAACAACAACAACAACAACAACAACAACAACAACAACAACAACAACAACAACAACAACAATAATAATAATAATAATAATAATAATAATAATAATAATAATAATAATAATAATATAATAATAATAATAATAATAACAACAACAACAATAAATCTTCTCTTAAAAAGAATGGCATCATCCGTGGAAACTGATTTCATTCAAGATCTTTTCAATTCTTACTATTCTTTTTTTCTTCAGGGCTGATTTCTGCCAAGAGCTGGCGATGTTCCATAATTGGATAAAAGGGGAAAGGGAAATAAAAGAGAAGAATAAGAGGATACTACCATTGTTATTAACAGGACATGCTTAAAAGAGGGTCTACTCACTTCAAATAATAATAATAATAATAATAATAATAATAATAATACCATGGGACACCAGAGTTGAAGAGAAAGAGAGGGAAAAAATGGATAAGTATCAAGATCTGAAAATAGAAATAAGAAGGATATGGGATATGCCAGTGGAAATCGTACCCATAATCATAGGAGCACTAGGCACGATCCAAGATCCACCCTGAAAAGAAATCTAGAAAAAACTAGAGGCTGAAGTAGCTCCAGGACTCATGCAGAAAGAGTGTGATCCTAGAAACGGCGCACATAGTAAGAAAAGTGATGGACTCCTAAGGAGGCAGGATGCAACCCGGAACCCCACACTATAAAGACCACCCAGTCGAATTGGAGGACTGTGATAGAGCAAAAAAAAAAAAAAATAAAATAAAATAATAATAATAAGAGAAAAAGGGAAAAAATCGTTAAGTATCAAGACCTTAAAATAGAAATAAGAAGGATATGGGATATGCCAGTGGAAATTGTACCCATAATCATAGGAGCACTAGGCACGATTCCAAGATCCCTGAAAAGGAATCTAGAAAAAAAACTAGAGGCTGAAGTACCGCCAGGACTCATGCAGAAGAGTGTGATCCTAGAAACGGCGCACATAGTAAGAAAAGTGATGGACTCCTAAGGAGGCAGGATGCAACCCGGAACCCCACACTATAAAGACCACCCAGTCGAATTGGGGGACTGTGATACACCTAAAATAATAATAATAACAATAATAATAAACCAGGAGACCCGTTTTATGAAATCTAGAAGAAATGAGATAAGAAAATGGGAAAATGCAGCAATGAATAACAATAAGAAGAAAAGAAACCTTATATTCATTTTATGTGTGTAGGCTAATGCAATTGCCAAATTACGGCAGGTAGGCAATTACCTCATAACAAGTGGTGACGCCATAGATAGCGTCGCAGTTACTACACGTGTGAGGTGTGGACAAAAGGGCAGGTTGTAGAGTACTGACTTTATTACATGTTGTTGTTCAAGATTAAGCTGGCTTTATGCCAGCACGGGCTCTTGCTCGTAGAGCAGCCCGTATGGTTTATTACAGGTAAGGGAAAATTCAAATATACAGTATGTGGGCGGAAATGTGGTTACTGACCCGCGAGAGAATTAAAGTGGGTCGGCGAGACCCGATTTGTGTTTCTTGAGAGACATATAATACAAAATACAAAAGTACATAAAATATGATTTCACAAGATATATACATTGGCGGAAAGCCCGCTGAACGCTCTCGCGGAGGGAAGTAAGAACAACGCGAATGTTGAACTACATACAGAGAAAATTGTGAATAATCGTTGTCCTTACACACGAAATGTAAACGAAAACTAAGGGATTACCGAATATGACGATGATATCGGCTGCCAAAATTTACCGTCAGCTAAAAAAAAAAAAAAAAAAAAAAACAACGTCACCACTCATCTTGAAGCAATCAAATTTGGCATCTGAATCTAACACGTGTAATACTGGCCAGTCATTCTCTTTGCTGAGAGAGAGAGAGAGAGAGAGAGAGAGCAGTTTTGACCTTATATAACACTTATTGTAGACTCGTATGTGTAAGAAAGAGAGAGAGAGCTGCTTTAGCCTTATAACACTTTTTGTACAGACCTTATAACCGTTATCATAATCTTGTGTATGAGAGAGAGAGAGAGAGAGAAACTGTTACTAAGAAACCAACCGGACTGCATAAAGCAGACAGAGGCACAAAAATAACAGAAAGAGAGAGAGAGAGAGAGAGAGAGAGCGCGAGAGTAGTAACCTGGTCCAACCGAACAGGTGTACCATGTGGGACTCTCAAAGTAGCCACCTGCGACTTTAAATAATGACCACCGGGAATCCCCTGTCTCTCTCTCTCTCTCCCTGGTATCTGATGTGGTATTTACAACCACTATAAATGGTTTCGTACCTTAACTTTCTTTCTTCCATTCTTCAAAATTAAGACACAAATAGGGATGCCCATCCCGTCGATCTCTGCGTCAAAGACAGTGAAAGCAATACAGTATTTAAATTTCTATCTATCGATTTATTATTTTATCGTTATTTTCTAATAAACAGTTTTTTCTTTCTGTATCTCCTGTTATCTTCTGTAACTTCTTTCCAAAAAGGCCTTATTCTTTGGGAGCTTGAATTTCTACATTGGCCCCTGTAGTTACTCTTGTCCCTACGAATAGGGTTAATTTTCTGAATAATATAGTTATAACAATAACAATACTACTACTGCTGCTGCTACAACAACTACAATAAGTAGTAACAATACGAGACAAATTAGGCCTATGTCATAACGGAGGAAAGCGAGTATAACTCTCTAGCAAGAAAATACTTTATTCAAAAGATGGATTATGACAGGATAAGAGATCCAATGAATGACCGAATTCTGCTTCGGTTTCCTATTGATTTCAAAACAATGGTTTTTTAAAGGATCGAATGGCTTTCTTTCTTTCAAGTCTCTTAGTGGTCCAATATGCGGAGGTTTCCAGATACGATTTTGTTTTCCAGGAGGGATCCAGCCGGGATGTCGATCCTGTCTCCGTGGTTGGCGATGATGATTACTGTACCCTTGAAGGAAAATGACAGAAATTAGAATTTCGTGCTTATACACAAATGAATTTGGTGCTTATACACAAACGAAACTCCTTATTTTAATAAGATGAAACAAACTGTGATGTTTATGATATTCTTCTACCAGAAATTCAAGCAGGATTTTTGATTTGATCTTTGATTGGTCTGGTACTTTTCATACTTAACAGACGACATTTTCATATTATTCAATCAAAGATGCAATACATTAATACCCTAAAGCAATTCTCCTCGTACTTTATAATTTACTTTTTTTTTCTAAGAACTGTTCTCTTCTTTCTGAACTTCCTGTTACCTCCTGTTACGTCTTTCAAATGAATTACAAGTCAATGGCCCCTATGGGCTTCTCCCATATGAATAGGTTTCATTTACCGAATAATTATAATAATAATAATAAAAAGTGAGCCAAATTCATCTATTCTAAGTTATATTAGGAAACTGATATCAAATTAGTTTTCTGTACAGAGGCGTTTGGAACAGAGCAGGATTCAATTTCCCGACCTTGAGAACGACGCCTCTACCAAAGGTAACGTCGCCAGATACCGCCAGATGGTCCAATTCCAGCATGTCTGGTATTGAGGCGAATCTCGTGAGGAAATCCTGTTAGAAAATGAATTAATTAATACGCCAGTTTTGTGTGCGAGAGAGAGAGAGAGAGAGAGAGAGAGAGAGAGAGAGAGAGAGAGATGTAAACTTACTCGAACACAATTTTTCAGGGCGATCAGTTGTTTACGTAAAACTTCCCTTTCTAAAATATCGTTTCATAAAGTATCCAGAGTGGTTCTCCTCACAGGAAGAGTTTCAGTCCTACAGTAGCGTGTTCGGAGACCGCAAAATCTCACCCAAGGTTATATAAAGCAATTTGCGAAAAAAAGAAGTGTTGACAAGAAAAATCAAAATCACGTTCCCTAACTCTCCAAACTTGGGTGAAAACTTCGTAAATGAAAGTAGAAGAAACAATATCGTTCGTTACCTTGACCTTCCCGAAATGAATGGGACCCAGTTTGACCAGGGGCGTCGTGGGGAACATGCGCAGGGGGGACATCGAGAGCGTCCCCTGCAGAAGGTTGTACAAGTTGCTCATCACCAGCAGAAGGTCATCCGTCTTCTTGACGGGTAGGAACCTTGACCTGGGGACGTTGATTCCTTTGCGGGAGATAAGGTCACAGATAAGGATTCAAATATGATATGTGGAAGGTATTACGTCAAGGAGAAAGAGCTAAAATAAGTAACGAGATGGTTGAGAGAGAACAAGTTAAGGAAATAGATGAAAATAACTAAAAAAAACAAGGAAATAAAAACCCAGGAGATAGAGAGAGAGAGAGAGAGAGAAGAGAGATAGAGAGAGAGAGAGAGCCATAAACAGTTAGAATCTTTACCCACGGCGCCGCTGAAAGATTTGACCGCCGCCCCGACGGCCTCCTCGAGCTGGATGATATTCTGCCCGTTGTCCAGGGTCTTGTTGTTGGTGATGACTTCCATCTCCAGGGTGCCTTCGTCCAGCACGTGCTGTATTGCTGTGATGATGATAATAATAATAATAATAATAAAATAATAATAATAATAATAATAATAATAATAATAATAACAAGAACTAAATTGTAATAAAGTTATAATAAAATGATAAAATATAATAATGACGCTAATAAAATGATCATGATACAACAACAATAATAATAATAATAATAATAATAATAATAAAATAATAATCATTAAAATATTAAATTAATGAAGATTTAAAGAATAATATTATTAATAATAATAATCGTCATAAAAAAAAGATTAGAATAATAATAATAATAAAATGATAATAACAATAACACAATAATAATATTATTAATAATCATAGAAATAATTATAAAATACTATTATTGATAATTATAATAATCTCTCAAAAGATTACAGGAGTTTTTAGTGAACACTGGTAGAAGACGAGGTCCTTCGCATGAGGGTCTGGGTGGGAGCTGCAGTGACCCAGGTAGCGTCAGTGAACTTCGTTCTACCAGTCGCTACAAAGGGTGATATTATTTTGTGTGTATATATATATATATATATATATATATATATATATATATAAATAAAGAATTCTTGTGGCATTTCCTTCCATTTTTGGTGCTCACGCTTTTATTTTTGTAAACATTTTAATTTTTAATTTTTATAGTGCATTTTAATAAAAGCATTTTTAAAATATATTTTTCATAGTTGTCTTTTTTTATTTTACACTTTTTGGCCTCGTCAGAAATTGTAACCGATTTGTGATAGTAGCTAACGAAATTGAACGTGATATTCTACAATATACCGTCGAGCCAAAGAAGGTTTGAAAAATCGGTAGAGTTAGCAACTAATTCTACCGAGTCAAAGAAGGTTTGAAAAATCCGAAGAGTTATTCGCATCATACAGATGCTGAAATATTGAGAGAGGTCACTGCAGGGTCATGTAAGGTTGTATTGTCACCAGGATTAAGTAACCATGAAAAACTGACCTACAATATTTGACCCAGACAAAAAATAGCATGCTAAATAAAAGCATATACAATCATAATGATAGTGGGCACAATTTTCCGTGTCGAAAATAATGACAATGGTTGCAGGTCCACAATAATATAGCATATGAGTTTATCGTCTTTAATGTATATTAAAAGGTTTGAAAGCTTTTAATATACATCAAAGACCATAAACTCACATGCTATATTATTGTGGACCTGCAATCAATAATAATAATAACAATAAAAAGAAAGGGAAAAAATTGATAAGTATCAAGACCTGAAAATAGAAATAAGAAGGATATGGGATATGCCAGTGGAAATATACCCATAATCATACGGGCACTAGGCTGTTTATATTTTTTCGTTGCACGGAACCAGTGGTTATTCAGCAACGGGACCAACGGCATTTTACGTGACTTCCGAACCACGACGAGAGTGAACGTCTATCAGCAGAAATACACATCTCTAACCCCTCAGTGGAATGCTCGAGAATCGAATAAGAACACTAGGCACGGTCCCAAGATCCCTGGAAAGGAATCTGGAAAAACTAGAGGCTGAAGTAGCTCCAGGACTCGTGCAGAAGAGTGTGATGCTAGAAACGGCGCACATAGTAAGAAAAGTGATGGACTCCTAAGGAGGCAGGATGCAACCCGGAACCCCACACAATTGGAGGACTGTGATAGACCAACAAAAAAAGGATAATAATATTAATAATAATAAAAACAATAATTAATAATAATAATGAGAAATTTACGATTCACCTACACCTGAGTTTGATCCACAAGTTGTTCGTGTTGAAAATCTTGAAGGTCTTCACCGACTTGAAGTCGTCGACGTGGTCTTTGGGCACCTGGGCGATTTCCAGGAGTCTTAGGCGGTCTTCGTACTGGATGAGGGTACCGCCCTGTTGCCGATGATATATGTACGTATGTATATTTATACCTACTATTTGTATACAAATGTACCTATATTAATTATATATATGAATAAAAAAATTATTATTACATATATAAATTAGTATATATTATATATGTACCTATATATTTTCCATATCTATATATATATATAGATAGAATAAAAAAATAAATATAATATTATTTATTATAGTTATATTAATATTATACCTATATATACATTTAAAATCTATATATATATATATTATTAGATATATATAATATAGAAAGAGAGAGAGAGAGAGGAGAGAGAGAGAGAGAGAGAGAGAGAGAGAGAACCTTGCTCAAAAAGTCCACTATCATCCCCGGCCTTTTGTCTGACTGACCTGACATCAGCCCTGGTCTTATCGGTGACTTCCATGAGGAACTGACACCGGCCGCTTCTTCTTCCCTCGAGGAGGAAATTGAGGATGTTGAGGTCGACGGTGGCGCCCAGGTTATCGATGTTACTGATGAAGACGTATTCCTTGCCCTTTGTGATATGAAAGATTATTATTATGATTATTAATTCTTATTATTATCATGAATTTAAGCCGTGCTACGCAAGTCAAATTTTAACGCGACTCAACCTGGGCTACGAACTCGTCCAAAAGTCCCGAGTTCCTGAAGGAGGTGTAGAAGTCCCCGTGGCCCGGTGGGTACCATCTGCCGAAAATATGGTTTATACTTCATATTGTGCCTGCCCCGCGGCACTATCTCATAACAACAACAACAACAACAACAATAATAATAATAATAATAATAATAATAATAATAATAATAATAATAATAATAAAAAAGGAATCTAGAAAAACTAGAGGCTAAAGTAGCTCCAGGACTCATGCAGAAGGAGTGATCCTAGAAACGGCGCACATAGTAAGAAAAGTGATGGACTCCTAAGGATGCAGGATGTAATCCGGAACCCCACACTATAAATACCACCCAGTCGAATTGGAGGACTGTGATAGAGAAAAAAAAAAAAGAAAAAAAAATAATAATAATAATAAGAAGGAGAAGAAGCTGGAAGCAGACCTTCTAAGGTACATGTCTTATTCAAAAGAATGTCAGAGTTAACTGAATTAAACTTTTAAGGAATTTTCTCTGTTTTTCTGATAATTCGTTTTTCATAATCCACGATTCTGCTAAGTAATTGGCCAATTACTTAGCAGTCTCTCGGTTTGTGAAAAAAGAATTATCAGAAAAATAGAGAAAATTCTTTGTAATATCAATTCAGTTCATTCTGCCATTCTTTTTAGTAATAATAATAATAATAATAATAATAATAATAATAACTAATAATGATAAATGTAAATTATTAGCAGGAGTAATGGGAATAAAGAAGGTAATCAGTTTTCTCTCTCAACATGGTTCTTTCCTGTACTGCCAAGATTAAGAATTCGCTTCCTACTTATGTGTTTTCACCAACCAATAAAATCCGTCTGTCTGCAAGATTAAGCCTTATAGGTACATGTATCTTTCCCCTCTTAATACCCCGGGGCAGGGCAAAACAAAAGGTACTGGGCCTATGCATTAGGGCTTGTGCCTTGTATGATAAGGCGCCCTATGAGGTAATGTTAGACTAGCGATAATCTATACGCTAAGTCGGTGGTATTGCACTTCCATCTTCAATGGAGTGTCTGGGGTTTTTGTAGATCACTTACGAAGTCGGTATTATCTTTACGACGATGTGTTAAAACTCATGGTTCGGTGAGGTTCTTGTAGAAAAAACACAAGGTTATAAAAATAGTATATTCTTCTGAAGTTTTACATGATGAAGATCAGGTATGATCGTACAAGTCTTCTATGACGATAGCTTGATCGCTTCTGCCAATGATGATGGCTAATCCTATTCCTCTACATGATAAAGCTTAGGTAAAGAGGTACAGGTCTTCTAATAACGATAGCTAACTCTGTTCTGCTTGTCTACCATCTCTGTTACAAGTTATGAAGGAACAGACAGTAGTTCGAAACATATGAAACATACTATCAGATAACATAGTTTCATACGAACACACAATCGAATGAGACACGCTACAGATCACGTAGGCCGTTTGAATAATAGGTCGGGGTAGTTGCTCAAGCAGGGAGCTTGGGACTAATGTTTATAAACAATTGAATGACTACGGTGACGGCATGTTATCTTAGCCTACATACTTATTGTATACGTCATCTTTAGCGTCTCTAGTCTGATCACATTCCTGCAAGCAATCTGGTTGACCTCTTTAGTTTTAGACTTTTATATATATGGACTAACATTCCATATTTTTATTATGTAAACACTTACATTAGCTCGGTCAGCTACCAAAACCAACTACTGAATATTACTCAAACTTGACTGCATTTGACTTATAGGAGTGTGATACCAGACACTATGTGAACATATATATATATATATATATATATATATATATATATATATATATATATATATATATATATAAGTAAATAAAAATTCATTGTGTACATGAATTGATTCAAGTAATAAAATATAAAACAATGATATTGTAAATAATAGTGATCACATGATATATATAATGATACAGTTTTTCACTTCATCTCATTAAGATACATATGCTACAGAAAAATACTAATGTACTATGATAATTGCATAGAATGAAGATTAACATGATAAAAATCATATTTTAACTGATAAAAAAGTTCATATATGAATTGATAAAATTATTAATGTTTATGCTGATTGATTCGTTGATTTTTATGCTAAATGTTATATATCTGATTCATTAATCAATATACTAACTCATAAATAACTGCAGATATTGGTATGATAAAAGGTAACAGATGATTATAGGCTACCTGATTTGTTTATACATATGTATATGGATTCATAAAATTATGATTAATATATGTGCATTCTTAAAATAGATTCCTATTGCGTACACGCAAAGATAATATTTAGATTCTGTTATTATGTTGTTTTATTATATTTAGATTCCATTTGCGTACACGCAAAGATATATTTATTATTGTTATTTATGATTCTTTTTATAGATATAGGATACATGTATTATATATATAGGATACATGACCGAGGTTATACTACTACACTTTTTTAACTAGCTTTCGAAACGAACTTTTCGTCCATTACAACAGTTGCCAGACAACCACCTTAGCCAAAATGAAACGGCCTTTTTCAATGGTTAAAACAATAGGGGGAAAATTTGCCTGGGCGGGTCCAACGTTCCATTTTGCGCTCATACTTATTCTCTGCATCCTAAGCTACACGATTACGTTCGCGATGAATAAAAAAAACATCCCCCCAGCACGAGTCCTTCGCCAGCAAAGTAGAGTTGAATATCCTTCGGGTCGTAATTGTCGGAAGTATGTCCCTTTGTAGTCGAATTCCGACAGCCGCTGGAGCGTTCCGCATGAAAACGAGATTAACGACGAGATACGGTGTCGGTCGAAGAAGTCCATGAAATTCCTTTCACATTGTAGGCGGTTGTACTGACTGTAGTCGTCCGCTGCGACGAACGATTTTTGAAGTTGCTATGTGCAACTCTTCGTACTGCAGGATACTGTAACCAGGTTCCATTAATCAGCCTGCAAGTGAAATTATACTTGTCACAAGGGCAAAGTAAATTCAGACGACATCCAAATACAGGGGAGGGGAGAGAGCCATTTAGACCAGACGTAACCCACATGAATTCGCTGATATTTTGGAATTCAAAGAATCCGCTGTACAAACTTTTTTATCCATGGCATTAACAATGAGTGAAACCTATCCAGGTCTATGATGACTTGTAAAAATATCCATAATTATAAAAAATAAATAGATATCAATACGAATCTCAAAGAAAATTCGATATTACTGGTAGTAAGTTACTAGACAAAGAAGTGGAAAATGGAGCTATTTGTAAGATTGCCAGGCAGCATAGAGTCAAAGAGATATTAATCATGATTCTATGTGCCCTAACAAAGTTTCATATTCAATTTTCTCGTGCGCATCCTCTGAGGTTAATTTTTTTTTTTTTTTTTTTTTTTTAAAACTTTATTAATAGGTAGGAGATGCACGAAAAAAAAAAACCCACTATGTAAACTAGTTTCTAAATAAACTTTGGGTTTTTTCAAGAAAATGTGACATTTTCCCATGAATGTTTTACTTGAATTGTAATAGGCTAATGTTGCAAGTAAATAATCCTATCCATATCGTGATACTTCTAAATGTCTATGAGGTTCAGAAAAAGATTAATTCATTTTGATGTTATAGAAACTCTATTTCCTTATTTTGTTTATTAATTTTAAATGATTGCAAGTCCTTAACTACTTGCATTACACACACGGATAAGAATATGTTATGTGGCCTGTCATGTACCTATGAACCACATGTGAAGTTCTGAGCTGAGCATTCCTTTCTCCAGTCAATCTGCTGTTGCAAGCAGAGACGACACACAGATGAAAGCCTGTGTAAGCAGATTATTGAGGTTAAAAGGAACAAATGCTGATACGGCAATGATGACGTCGTCACTTGGCAGGAGATTGCTCTTCAGCCAGCTAAGAGTTACGTTACTTGCTGTAAGAGATACGACTTTAGTATTTTCAAATGATATTTAGTGTTTTAATTCTCCACCCGCATGAGAAGAATGTCTGAAAAAAAAAAAAAAAAACAACAGTACCAAAATGAACAATATATTAGTTTTCATGTTGGCATTATGTTAAATAATATTCCTTATTCAAACTATATGAAAAAGGTTTTCCATACAAATTCTATATATATTATTAGCCCTGTAATAAGATTCATATAGGATTATTCCATAGATAACATTGCACTTCTAGACTTCTGACTTTAAAATCTTTTTTTTTTATTTTATTTTATTATTTATTATTAGTTTATTTATTTATTTATTTATTTAATTTTTTTTTTCATTGGACTACGAAATATAAATCACCGGGACAGACAATATGTCAGTAGGTTTTTGGATATGTGTTTGAACTTTTAGCTTATTTGTCATTACTAAAGCGTTAAGTTAGAGTTCAAATCTTTACGCATATATATTTAGATATTTAATTAACCTATGGTTACGTTTTGCTTATTGATTTTATCGTGATTCCTTTTTATTATAATTTGTAACCCTTCCGACTTCTTACGGAGTGTATTATATTGACTCCACTTGTATCCATATTTTATCTTTATTTTTTTATATTTATTTATTTATATATTATATCTTTGATAAATTAATGGTTGGCTTGAATATGTGAAAAGTGTTCTAGCGGCGTACCGTATAAGGTCTACTTGCGGCATCAATTCTATAGATACAAGATATCAATGATAAAGGTATTTAAAAACCGCGAGAACCGCTATAATCCAGTTCGGATCAACATCACGAGTTGTAACTCGTAAGACATTGACAACTTTCTATTTATTATCCGTTATTCTACCAAACGATTGACTCTGGGTGATAAAATATATTATTGGTTTTCTTAATGGAAAGGAATTCACACAACGTGTTAAGGAGATTATTATTGATTACACCACCCGAGTCACAGATTATTATGTGTTGAATTCCATATTTACTGATTTAGCACTCATAAATATTCCTAACGCACTCAATTGCGGTGTTGTTTTTAGTGCTATTAATTCTATATAACGTGTCAAGGAACTATTAACACTAAGAAGTGTTTATTCCCTCTGTCAGACTCGTAATTCTGTTAATAATTCTACGTATATTCTTTCAAGGATTGATTGGCACAGGATAGGCTCCTAAACTGACAGGTGTCTTAGTGTGTCCCTTGTCTTCATGACACGTGTTACAATCAGTTATGTGCTTTTTATATCTGTAAGCATGTAGGCCAGTAAAATAGTGATTTTGGCTTTCTGTGACATAGTAGGGAACCCTGGATGACGGAATGCAACCAGTTTATGACGATTGGTATGAAAGAGATTATTACTTAATAATACCTCGGTCGTTAGTCATCTGCTGGGTTCTTCTTGGGTTTACCTCGTCACAGACCTACATATAATATTACATTTGATTACATTATTCTGATACACATACTTTAAATATACTTGCTTTAGGGTTTCTGCTCGAAGTGTGTATTGTTATGCTTAGCCGCTGACCCGTTTCCTGTTTCGTTTCGAAGTGTTTATTGTTTGGTGTTTATTGCTGCTGACTCTGTTTCCGTTTCGAAGTGTTTATTTGTTTGGTTATGTCTGTTGACTCTTGCTTTGTTCAGTTTGTAACAGTTCTGCGCTCCAACCCAGTATTCAATGCTCGCGATCTCTTGGGTTAAGAAGGAATTTTCTTGTTTAGATACGGTTTTAACAATAGGTACGGATGTTTCTATATCTTTTAGTCTAATTAATGGTTCTTTGCGGTATGGTGCGGGATTGCGGGATATGCGTCAGCTATGATATTTGCTTTCCCAGGTAGATATCTTATCTTGGCTCCAAAGACCTGAATGATCATTTGTCACCGAGTTCCTTTTGGACTGTGATTAAAGCCTTTGAAAAAACTCGGTAAAGGACTCATGTTCAGTAAGGACTTTATCAGGATAGCCATAGATTATGAACTTAAAATATACTAGTGAGTTAAAGATACCTAGCCCTTCCTTGCCTATTATTGCATATTTACTTTCAAAGGGCTTTAGTTTACGTGAATAAAAAGCTATAGGGAAGAACTGTTATCATATTACTGAAGTAGTACCTCTTACCCCTTGGTCTGAGGCGTCTGTTGCAATAAAAAAAAATTCCTATTTAAATCAGGGGATTTTTAAGTTAGGTGAGCTGCATTATTTCGCTTTTAAGATATCGAACGCCTGTTGATGCTTTTCAGACCACCATAATAAAATCTACGCTCTTCTTCGTAAGATCTGTTAAGGAGCTGTCATCATTGAATAGTTACATATTTACATACGATTGTAATACCCACTACAGCGCAAAAGTGCTGTATCCCCCTTTACGTTAATAAGTACCGGAAAGTTATGAATAGCCGACACCTTACCATGGACTACTTTTAAGACCTTGACCAGACACATAAAAACCTAGATAAACATGTTCGGTTTTAAAAACTCACATTTAGATATTTTACTCTGAGATTATTTGTCTTTGTCTCTGTAGCACTAGCTCTACTTTATGTGAATGTACTTCTAATGTATTAGAAAAGATTACAAGATCCTCCATATAGGCATGTAGGGTATCCCCTAAAAATCTCCAAACACTATAGTTGTAATTGGGGTGCAACGTAAGCCGGAGCTACGTAAAAAAAATTGATAATGTCCCCTGAGTGTGCTGAAAACGGTGTATGAGGTACAATCACTTAGGTAATGGTATCTGGAAAAGCATTTAAGTAAGTCCAAGTTGGTGAAAAAAATTTATTCTAACCTAAACAGAGATAAGATGTCGTCGGTACATAGCACTGGAAACTATCGGGAGTCGTTTCCTTGTTTAAGCGACAGAATCTACGCAGATACGCGAAATCCGATCTTTTATGGCATGACATTTGAGGGAAAAATTATATGGGCTTATTTGATTTCCTAACTGGAATGGCTCCATATTACTACATTTTTTCAACTTCGTCATTTATCTCTATTTTGAAATTTCATTGAGAGTCTACACGAAGGTACGTATATAGCTTTATGTTTGTCCTTAGACCGTATTTTTTGTGTTAATTACATCCGTTTTTTTCCAGAGATCACTCGCCAGTGGAGAAACTTCTGGTATTCAGGTAAAAGATAAAAAAAAATTTTCTGCTGAATCACCTCTGCTTGAATGACTTTACGGATATTACTTTAGATAGATTATCAGAGAGATTCATCCACGACTGGTTGGGCGTGATTAAAAATTAGCAACAATAAAAAATGCGATATTTATAACTTCCGTATCCACGATATGTATACTTTTAGGGCTTTGTTCGCGGAAATCGTTATATTTCAGAGTGTCGGGAAGGATTAAAAATTTCATTTCCCAGCAAAGTCTTTTTACACGCACTAAGACATTCGAGGGGTGCAATGCTTCTCGAGATTTTTGCGTGCAAAGTACGACTGCGGTTGTGGGAGAATTCTGTTGGGTCATTGAACAATGTTACGATTTATGAGACAAATGTATAGTTCCTATATAAGTTATTATTTGATTAACTGTCTCATTTTTGTTCAAACAAAAGCGGGATTTTAATATGTTGAAGGTTTATAGGATTTTCCTTTGATAAACACGCCTATTTTGCAGGATGTAAGATAATATTTTTGTATACCCTAGATGGATTACAATTACACTACATACAGATCAACGTTTTTTTTATCTATAGAGGTATCTGTAAACGCTCGCTTATCCGGACTTCTCATTAGGGAAGTTCGAACAACAGACGGTGAGTCCGTAAATACTGGTAATTAATTGTACTAAAGGAATAAATAAGATATTCTAATTTTTACGGCGCGTACAGTCGGGCTTAATCCACCAGTATTTATTATAACTTAATGTATTAAAATTAAAACGAAAACCTGCTCTGATTACTTATACGGTCGTGTGTTTCATAGGAAAAATCCTTTTTAGTTCAAAAAAGATATCGGTATGTATGAAACCAACATCGCTTTTCCCCACTCTGCTAGAGTCGCTTATTGTGTGGAATTTGCTTTGCTTTGAACACTTCGGCAGTTTTTCGACTGACCTTGACCGCTTGACTAGGTGACACAGTCACCGAGTTTGCTTGTTTGATTCTGAACGGGCTACTGTTTCTATTTCTTTTGTAATAATTAGGATCCTTCTCTTTATTACCATCGGCAACGTATTGTGTGTTTTTAGCATTATGTTGCTGGTTACGTATAAAGCAATGAATGATGAACTATTAGGAACTGAGCGATGATTACTAATAAGACAAGTTATCTCTACTGTATTCAATTTAACTGTTTGTACTTCATTCTTTGCTAAAATTTGAAATAGTGAGGGATCCTGGTCAGCGCGTTTAGCCTGATGAAAGTTTTTTACAGACATGTTATTCCTTGCAATCCAGTCATATTTTAAAGTTAAGTTGAGTCATTGAGGTTCGATATTTTATATAACTCAAAAAAACTAAAGGCTAAAACTGCGATCGGGAATTTGCAAAGGAGCATTTTATTGTCATGACCCGAAATAGTGTTACCTCTAATTTATATAGATTTGTACGGGTGTTTCCACTTGTTTTTGTGTGGTTTTCTATCACTACGGTGCTTAACGAATCCCTATCCATGCATCTGTATAAATACAGACGTCCACTGCGTAAACGCATATTCACCTGTTTAATATGATTTGTTACGTAAGGGATTAATAATCACCCAAAAATGATAAAATTAACATAGTATATGATTATGATATTTCAGTAGAACTTCTGGAAAACAGACACTCAAAGATTAAAAAAAACTCGCAGTAGCGAAATCTCAATGATGTAGATAATTTTCTCGTCAAAGTAAGATTAAGAATGTCTCGTAACTTCAGCCACAGGAATAACGAAATTCGACCTGCAAAGAAACCACTCAAAGTTACTCCAAATGAATAAAAGTTTGTACTTAGCTTGCTTTTGTGGGAAGTCACGGTGTTCCGATAACGACACACGGCCTTGGTCCTCCTTCTCTATTTAGCGGATGACCTGGTTTGGCTTCAGTTTCCCCCTGTGCGCGTTGTTTCGATGATTCGAGCCCTTGAAAGATCGATGCTGCAGACGCGCGTTCGGTTTGTTTCTTGGAGTGCCGGAAACGCTCACTAACGATGTTTTCTTGAATGATTCTAATGAGAGACGAAGCTTCCGTTGCCGTAGGAAAAGGACACGTCGGTTTGTTTCTTGAAGTTATTCACTAAACGATGATACTAAGTTGCTTGACGAATCTTGTTGTTTTCTGAAGTCGCTCACTAACGATGATACTAGGTTGCTTGACGAATCTGCTGCTTCGTCGTCGTTGACTTTCTTATGATACATGATTTATTATTCTGGTTTTTCTTCGTAGGACGTTGTAGAGTTTCTTCTGGTCCGCTGGCACCAAATATTAGGGCTTGTGCCTTGTATGATAAGGCGCCCTATGAGGGTAATGTTAGACTAGCGATAATCTATACGCTAAGTCGGTTGGTATTACACTTCCCATCTTCAATGGAGTGTCTGGGGTTTTGTAGATCACTTACGAAGTCGGTATTATCTTACGACGATGTGTTAAACTCATGGTTCGGTGAGGTTCTTGTAGAAAACACAAGGTATAAAAATAGTATATTCTCTGAAGTTTTACATGATGAAGATCAGGTATGATCGTACAAGTCTTCTATGACGATAGCTTGATCGCTTCTGCCAATGATGATGGCTAATCCTATTACTCTACATGATAAAGCTTAGGTAAAGAGGTACAGGCTTCTAATAACGATAGCTAACTCTGTTTCTGCTTGTCTCCATCTCTGTTACAAGTTATGAAGGAAACAGACAGTAGTTCGAATATATGACATACTATCAGATAAACATAGTTTCATACGAACACACAATCGAATGAGACACGCTACAGATCACGTAGGCCGTTTGAATAATAGGTCGGGGTAGTTGTCTCAAGCAGGGAGCTTGGACTAATGTTTATAAAACAATTGAATGACTACAGGTGACGGCATGTATCTTAGCCTACATACTTATTGTATACGTCATCTTTAGCGTCTCTAGTCTGATCACATTCCTGCAAGCAATCTGGTTGACCTCTTAGTTTTAGACTTTTATATATATGACTAACATTCCATATTTTTATTATGTAAACACTTACATTTTCACCAACCAATAAAATCCGTCTGTCTGCAAGATTAAGCCTTATAGGTACATGTATCTTTCCCCTCTTAATACCCCGGGGCAGGGCAAAACAAAAGGTACTGGGCCTATGCATTAAAAAACTTATGATAGTACCCTCAAGGTCTCGGCAAGATTAAGCTACGTATTTTTCACCTCTGAGCCCACCTATTCTTTAATGCCCC
This sequence comes from Macrobrachium nipponense, assembly GCF_015104395.2. Taxonomy (NCBI): domain Eukaryota; kingdom Metazoa; phylum Arthropoda; class Malacostraca; order Decapoda; family Palaemonidae; genus Macrobrachium; species Macrobrachium nipponense. The sequence goes on from NC_087202.1 coordinate 14,252,265, forward strand.
GGGGCAGGGCAAGACAAAAGGCACTAGGCCTATTCACTTAAAAACTCATAAATACCCCTCCATCTCCCTCAAGAGAGCAAGTCTTGGTGACTGGCATCAGAGTCTCCTTGTCGATTCTCGGGTATCTCGACTGGTTGAAGGTGTAGGTCTTGATCTGCAAAAAAAAAAAAAAAAAAAAAAAAAAAAAGATAATAATAAATAATAAATAGAAAGTTAATCGGTCAATAGACAAATAACTAAGTAGGGAGGGTACGTAAGTACGGAAGATTAACGTTGTGGGGAAGTAGGGAGGTGTGAACGATAAAGTAAATCATTATGGAAAAACACAATAGTCCCACGTTTCGTTTTATTCTATGCTGAAATCTTACAAAAAAAAAAAAAATTAAATAATACAGATGAAATATTTATTGAC
>NC_087202.1:14253176-14300676 GCF_015104395.2 Macrobrachium nipponense
GAAATATTTATTGACTGCATTGTTCATTTGATCCTTGGTTTCTTGTTTACCTGAAATCCTTGGTACTTCCTCAGGACCTTCTCGGTGTCCTCGTCCGTGTTGAAGGAATTCATGAGGACCAACGGGACGTTGCATCCATATCTCATGTTCAGGTGCTGAGGGATGAAGAATTAAAGGATCAAGTACATAAGTGATCAAGAATTTAAGTGATAAAGGATTTAAGGAATAAAGAATTTTAAGGAATAAAGAATTTAAGGGATGAATAGAATTTAAGGTATACAGGATTTAAGGGATAAAGGATCTAGGGTATACAGGATTTACGTGGCAAAGGATTTAAAGTATAAAGGTTTTAATTAAGGGATAAAAGATTTAAAGGATAAAGGATATAAAAAATAAAGGTTTTAGTTAAGGGATAACAGATTTAAAGGATAAAGGATTTAAAAAATAAAGCATTAAAGGGATGGAGGATCTAAGTGGTGAAAGATTTGTAGAGAAAAATTATAATAGTTGTATTTGTTACTTTTTATGTATTTATTTAAGACACCGCTTTTACACCTATAAATCTAACTTATCGTCAAGGTATCTATCTCCTTTTGAAGCCCACCTCTATCTGCTGCACCGTGAGGTCAAGGAAGGTCAGGTCGGATCGCACAGGTATGGTTGACTTCGGGCCTCGACATCCCATGGACGTCCCAAGACCTCCGTTGAGTTTCACGACAACCAGTTTGTCCAGCATGACCTTGACCTCGTTGGGGTCAGGTCCCCTGAGTGACGAGTAGTTCTTGATCTGCGGAAAAAATAATTGGTTTTGTTTGGAGCTGAATTCTTTTATTAACTGGCCGTCATTTGGGTTGGCAACACTGACTTGCATCTGTCAAGTTGCCTAAGTGGTTTTGTTTACATTTCGAATGCCGTTGAGACCAATGTCCTGTTACTCTCTAAGGGACTCTGGAAAGACTTCGTATACTGTTTATGTAAGCAATTCTCTGGTCATTTTCCACATATGATTCAATAAATAAAGCTCATCAGTAAAAGAAAGGCTTCAGGTCCTCATGAAGTGAGTAAGGTTTCGACCTTGTGGAACCTCACCGCTCCATCCGGTAACTTCTCGATGCGATCCCAGACAACTGAATCGCCAGATTCGTTGATGAATCTTCCGTAGAGCTTTTCGAACCCTTCGAAGTTCTTCTGCGTGATGTCCCTCTGCGCTGGAGGACACGTCAGGAGGAGCTTCTGCAGTTCGTGAGTCAGCTGGAACTGGGCATCCCTCTTGGTGAGGTTCTTGAACTCCACGGAACTCCGGCGTTGGCGCCCGAAGACCTGAAGATAAGTATGAAGTGACGCTATAGGCTGATCGTTTCTCGGTTAACCTTTTGAGAAGAACTTTCCTTAAGAAAAGGAACTTATAAAGCCATTCTTTATGAATTATGGATAGATAACTGATTCAATCGTTCTTGAAAAGCAGAACTATATCCAGTCAGAAGTAGCACCTCAACTTAATAGACATTTGGGGGCATGGCCTTTCTGATGAGAACCGAAAATTCGTTAGGAAAGAAAGGGACCTATATTCCAGCCTGCACTAGGTAGCTTATAGCCAACAGCAATTCCACATAGTTCCTAACCTAAACTAAGCTGTACTTTACACTTAAAGAGACATATCCAGATATGTATCACGTCTAAAATGGTTGCATAGGGAAAAATAATCATAAGTTCGCTAAGTTTAGGTGTTACTGTAGTAATTTTTAAATAGCCCTCTAAAATAATGCTGTACAGAACAGACCCTTGAGAAAGAGTCACAATAGACCTGGACCAGGCTTTGGGGGATAGAGCGTATTTCACTGGAGTGGCGGCGATCTCCCTGCCTAACGTGTGACCTCGAGCGGCCATATTGAAAGGTCTCGGTCCAGCTCATGGTACTATACTTTATTACTTTTATTATTTTTATTGCTACTATTACTTTTACCTGTTTACTATTATTATTACCATTTTTACGACTGGTGTACTATTATATTATTATTATATTAATGGACCCATTTTCACAGAGAAAAATTACTTTACAAAAACAGGTTGGCCTAAGCACTCCAACCATTGTGGTCAAAGCCTAAGCAACAGCTGTTGGATCTAAGCAGTGTCTAGCATAAAAGGTTCCTGTAAATTACAGGACTTTCTTAGCATACAGTCACTAAGCACTAACTAAACAGTAATGTACAATCACTAAACACTAACATTCACAATACACTTTCAATCACTAAACACTCACAGTTACTATACACTCACTATACACACACTTACTATACACTCACTAAACACTTACACTTAACATACACTCACTCAATAACTAAACACTCACTGGATAGTCAACAATCACTAAGCACTCACAATACACTAAACACTCATAAAGCACTCACTATATACTCACTATACCTCAGATACAGTAAACATTCACTAAACACTCACTTAATCCTAAACATTCATTAAACACTAAATAATCACTAAGCACTGACTTTACACTAAACATCCACGTAGTACTTTCTATACACTAAATACTCACTAAATATTCACTATACAATAAACACTCACTAAACACTAAATACTCACTAAATGCTAATTAAACCCCTAAACACTCATTAAACAGTGAATAAACATCCACTCATCACTCACTAAACAAAATAAACACTTACACACTAAACACTAACAATCATAAGATATTTACTAAACACTCACTAAACATGCACTGAATACTTACTAAACATTTACTAAACACAAACATTCACTAAACCCTAAACACTCACTGAGTGCTTACTCACTAAAGATTCGTTAAACACTAACATTCACAAAACATTTTCACTAAACTCTAGACACTAACTAAACATACTTACACACTAAACATTCATTCATTAAACACTAACATGCACTAAATCTTCACTAAACACTTGTCACACTCAACATTCATTAAACCCTAAACATTTGCTAAACATTCACTGAATTCTTATGCACTAAACAGTTGTTTAACACTAACATTCACATAACATTTTCACTCAACTCTAAACACTCAAACTTTCACTGAATATTTACTCTAACATGCACTAAACACTCACTAAACATTCATTAAAACCCTAAATACTAACTAAACATTCACTGAATTCTTGCATAAGAAAGACTGAATAACATTCACAAAACACTAAATATTTAGTAAACATTCACTAAACCCTAAACTAAACATTTACTCATAAACATTCAATAAACACTTACTCACTAAACCATAAAAATTTGCTAAACACTTACTCATTAAACATTAACAATAAAAAAACATTCACAATCACGCTAATCCTGTTCAATTTGTGGTTTGTCAGACCTTTAAAAATGGCCGCAAGGCGTTGCAACGCCGCCCTGGTGGAAGGCCACCGAACTACGTAGTACTGGTATAGAGATCACAACTCCAGGTATGTACCCTTTATTCTTTGGGGCTGTTGTAACCTGACGAGTGCTTCTAATTCTGGATGGAAGAATCATGAATGCGTCTAGAGAGCACCGAGATTGGTATATTCGCAAAAATTGTCTGATCTCTGCAGTATTCATAAAATAGATGACAAACTCATCAATAAAGAACTCGATGGTGGCACGTATTTATGAATTATATAGCTTCAAGAATCGCCCCTCATTTCGTGTTGACTTTCCCACGAAACTTGCTTATTTTCGAGTTTAACAGCTGTGTGTGTGTGTGTGTGTATTCGACTCTGGTCTTGTGAAGAACAGCCGCATGATAACAACTGTTGCTATGTTTTATCGTATATTGCCTTTGATTAGAAAGATCTTGCTTTCAGTGTCATCTCGGCGGTCTCGAATAATGTACTACCAGTCGCTTATCAGATACCAGCTTTTTATCTAAATGCATATTCTTGCATAGAAATATGTGTGTGTGTGTGTGTGTGTGTATGTACAAATACTATGCACACATGCATACGAGACATACAAGAAACATTCGTCACTACTACATACTGAAATACTGAAGTTAATGACAGCCTGAATACAGGGGTAGAATTTACACACATAGTTTAAACATTTTTTTCAGATAGCTTTAACGTCCGTTCCATTTTGGAGTGGCAGGTGAAGGCCGATTGATCTTATTAATTATGCACGAGCAGAGAATATTCGGTGCGATATATATATATATATATATATATATATATATATATATATATATATAGATATATATATATATATATATATATATATAGAGAGAGAGAGAGAGAGAGAGATGAGAGAGGAGAGCGAGAGAGAGAGAGAGATGGAAAAATACTCAGCGGATCTCCCAAGGAGTATACATGCAATACATACACTTGCAAGGTTCGTGCAAACGGGGTTGGTGACTTGACTTGGATTGATCTATATATCGAGGCACTAAATGCAAAAAACGTCCAAAATTACGATTCAATAATATTATAGTTTTAAAGCAATGTAAAACCTGATAAAGGCATATTTTCAAAAACGTAATTTCACTTTAACTCTAGAATAAGTTACAGATAAGTTATCCAACGGTGTCTTTTTTTTTTTTTTTTTTTTTTTTGTATAAAAATCTTTCTTTACTCACTCACCTTGACTTCGGCCTCGATAAATAGGTCAATACAGGTCAATATTTTGTTACTAAAATCGAGAAAATTTAAATAAGAACGAACCCGACAACAGCCGCATAAGACCGAACGATCACCAAAGCCTTCCGCATTCCTTGTCCTAATTATAAAACTTTACATATTTTCACGCCTCCTACCTCGGTATATCTGTCGAAATTCCTCGGCAAAGCCGCCGTGGCCTTCTCCATAACGCTGAACGGACAAGGAGACCCAAGATCTCTCTTCCTTCTTCTTCTTCAGGAGGGTCTTGTGTTAGTTTCAGTCGAAAGACAGAAACGAGGAAGAAGAAAGAATGTGGGGAGTGGGGACTGCGGTTGACGATGACTGTGAGAGCAGGTAAGGAGCTTTTGATCTTATCTTATCAAGCATGATAAGGGTTATTGAAGAGTTTATGTTCCCAGCAACTGACGTTTTCGACAAGGGCCAGAGATCTCTGTGGATGCAGATTTTTCCGTTTTAGAGTTTTGGCGCGAAATTTAGTGCCAATGTTTTTGTCACGACTGTTCGCACTTCCTTTGAGTTTTAGTACCTACTAAATAGCCCACGGTGGAAGCAAAATTGAAGTCAGAATGGTTCGTACTTGCTTTTTTAGGGTCAAAAACTCTGCAATATATTTCAGGATGACATATTCTTTGCAGCGATCCTTCGGCCCATAGCTGTTGCAACTCCCTCCAGACCTATTACTGTAGCTCAGTCTGTTCATATTCTCTTCCATCTTACTTTCCACCTAAAAATTTTCTCATAGTGCGACTGCGAAAAGGCTTCCTTCTTATAGATACTGAGTGGAGAGCTTGGATATCATAGGGAACCTACGATAGTCAAACCAGTTTGTGACGTGCACTGCCGGGCGCCATCTAATGGGAATTTGGGAAACCCTGTAAACTCTATAGAACGTGTCTTCTCGGTTGTCCTTCAAGGCTGTCAGCTGATTTTTTAACCATTTCTTAAATACAATATGTACTGTATGCAGAAATAAAATTATTTAATTTTCCTGATATATTTGTTCTATAGTTAAGCCAAAAAGTTTTGCAGATATGGCGACATTATAACATTATGATCATGTAGCATTGACAGCCAATTTTCTCAGCAGTCTTTAAAAGACTGGTCAAGGATCTTTGGAGCATTTACCAAGGGGAATGTGTACTATATGTAGAAATAAAAATATTTTGTCTGCTGTAGTTTTCTACATTTGAGCAATAAAGTTGACCAATTTGCCAACGACATGTGCCTTTCTTACTGCCATAACATTACAGCTCTCTCGAGGCAGAACTAATTATTTTTGTTCTTTATTCATGGGTCAAACTGACAGGTATTAAAATTTGACAATATAATTGTCATCTCCAACGCTGTCATTCCATGTAAGCTTCATCCACATGCATAATGAATAACTTAGGTTTAATTGCTAACAGCCAATATTCAATAGTCTTCACAGTTATTTTATTGGATTTTCAGAAGTACCGTGTCTAATCTTATTAGTATGGATAAAATTAATATTGTAATTTGCAGGGCTGTATAAATCTTGTCTTTGCCAGTACTGAGGTCTATGCCGGCTTGCCCCCTCTGGTTACTTCTTAATAGACTAAATCTGCTTTGATAGCCACATTGTTGCCTTTTAACATATTCTGGACTCAAAGTCTGTGGGAGAAACTTAGGCTCATGCATACCAGGAGGTTTGAAAATGTACAAATGCTTACTGCAATATGTGTGATCCATAGTTTGGCTCCGTATCCTTTCTCCAGTTTATAACCAAAGTAAGGTAGCACTGACCTCCAGGCATTTTTAAGGCATATTTGAACCCACGAGGCTATTCACAGATCTTATAAGAGAAATTATTTATTTAATAATAATTTCAGTCTGTATTAATTCATATTCATACAGATGGAGTTCAGGTGAGAGTACACTGTAAGTACCTTACAGAACCAGATCAAAGCACATGAACCATGACATACAAGTAATTTATACATCTTCAAGTGTAACTATTACTAGGAGGTACATATATAAAGCTATGTAACATATCACAGTCATACTGACCTATAATTCAACATACTTATTTACATTGCACAGTCTAACTTAGGCTAGTCTGTAAGAATAACTTAGACTTTCATAACTAGCCAAGTCTCGAGATGTATTTCATAGTCTGTGGACAGGGACAGATAAAAAAAATCAAATTTCCTGATGGTTACGTCAAGATAGGCTACCTTTTCCAAGCTAAGGTTAGGTTATGGTAGGCTACCCTTGGTTATTTAATTATCAACCTTAGTAGACTATCTATACTCTGTTTTTTTCCATCTGTCCGTCCGCCTGTGGTGTTTCCGTATGGTAACACTGCGTCCCGGGCTTTAGATAGTTACATTCAGCTTACATTCAACAATAATAATAATATCCTATTTCGAATATTAACGGTGTACTTCACATACAGTGAATTATTAAAACACTTTTCAGTTGCAAAGGTACACCCAGATATCCTTTTATTTACCTAAAACTTACACATACCGTAACTATTTAAAGCCCGGGACGCAGTGTTACCATACAAAAACACCACAGGCGGATGGACAGATGGAAAAAAGACAGCGTATAGTTGGAAAATATTACTTTTAAAGCTATAATGTAGCATGAATTCGAAGTATCCTTTAAGATAAAATTAATAATGGTAAAATTGAAGAATAGCCTACTACCTTCAAGTGCTCTGACAGATCAAATTCAGTTGAGTCCTCTGTATAAATGGGTTTGAAAACTTATTGATAACTTGGTAAATAACAATATAACACTTCATTAACACTTAAAACTGCAGCAGGCATAGGGCTAGGCTTCATGATACTGTGTCCATTATAGTGCTAGTAGTAGGGAAAATTGTCAGACTTAACCATGGTTATATGAACTGACAGTAACCTACATGCCGATTTATTAGGCTATATGAACTTAAAGTCAAATTGCCTTGCTTATTATAATACTTATTATTTCATCAGTTAAAAAAAGTAGGTATGTAGTTGAATGCAGTTGACTGCGTATATATAGCTTGTATATATATATATATATTATATATATATCTATATATATATATATATTAATTAATATAAATTATCTATAAATATATATATACATATATCCTAAAACATTGATACAGCTAATTTATATACTTGTTTGTTTCAGCTCCAACGAAAAATCGTCGTTTGGGCCTTTATATACCAGACTCACGCTAGACATCCATGGACCAAATATCATTGTTTTCGATACATTATCCTTGGCGACTACCGCCTACGCCAAGCGCTACTGCCATCTGTTGTCTAGTGTACACACTTTTTTTCTATATGCAAATATCAATTTTCAACCTTTTCTGCAATTTTACATTCAATAAATCAATATTCCTTTATATATATAAATATCATATGTATATGTAAACACACACACGCACACACACACACACACACACACACACACATATATATATATATATATATATATATATATATATATATATATATATCATATGGATATGTATATGTACACACACATTTATATATATATATATATATATATATATATATATATATATATATATATATATATATATGTGTGTGTGTGTGTGCGTGTGTGTGTGTGTGCATGTGTGTCTATACAATCCATATTTCTTGACCGATTTTGGTGAGATTTTTTCTATATGCAAGTCAATATCAGACCGAGGAAGGGCATGGAGAAAACAGAATTAAAATTGGACCACTGGTTGGGTAAGGGAGATGTTTTTGAGGTCTATGAGAAAAATAGTGTCACTCCTGGTACCCTTCAAGTCCAAGTTCAGCCCTGATGGTGGGGGGGGGGGTGGGAGGTTGGTTGTTGTGAAAAGGGGTGGGAAGGGGGTGACAAGTAAAAATAACTGAAAACAACAGATATTAGTGTCTAATCCATAGTTTTTCAGGTCGCTGAGATGAATAGTGATACTCCTGATGCCCTTCAAGTCCAAGTTCAGCTCCAGTAGGGAGAGGAGGTATAAGATGGGGTGGTAAGTGGGCAACATGAAAAAATAACCAAAAATAACAGATATTACTATCAAATCCATAGTTTTCGAGGTAGCTGAGATGAATGGTGACTCTCCCAATGCCCTTAAAGTCTAAGTTCATCCCCGATAGGAATGTGGTGGGAAGGGATGACATGTAAAAATAGCCAAAAATAACAGATATTAGTGTCTTAATTAATAGTTTTCAAGGTTGCTAAGACGAATAGTGGCACTCCCGATGTCCTTTAATTGTAAGTTTAGCCCCGATAGGGAAGGGGTTAGGAAGGGAGTGACATGTAAAAAATAGCCAAAAATACAAAGATATTATGTCTTAATTAATAGTTCACAAGGTTGCTAAGATGAATAGTGGCACTCCCGATATCCTTTAATTGTAATTTTAGCCCTGATAGGAAAGGGGTTAGGAAGGGAGTGACATGTGAAAATAACTAAAAACTACAGATATTTGTGTCTAATCCAAAGTTTTAAAGTCACTGGGATGAATAGATACACTCCCGATGCCCAAGTTCACCTCCAATAGGAATGGGGGTGAGAAGCAGAGAAATATTAAACGTCAAAAATGCTGGACAATGTAACTGAAGCAACTAATTTAACAGGGAAGGGAGAGAGAGTGAAAAAGAGAGAGTAAGAGGGAGAGGAAGTGTGAGAGAGAGTAGAGGGAAGTCTGGTAGGAGAGGGAGAGTTTATTGGTTGTAATTCAGTTTTCCTGAGTAGTGCCAGGTTGGTCAGCTAGTATATATAGTATATATATTATATATAGATATATATATATATATATATAGACATGATATATATATGTATATATATATATATATATATATACTAGCTGACCATATATATATATATATATATATATATATATATATTTATATATATATATATTATATATTATATATACTAGCTGACCAACCTGGCACTACTCAGGAGAACTGAATTACAACCAATAAACTCTCCCTCTCCTACCAGACTTCCCTCTACTCTCTCTCTCTCACTTCCTCTCCCTCTTACTCTCTCTTTTTCTCTCTCTCCCTTCCCTGTTAAGATAGTTGCTTCAGTTTATATATATATATATATATATATATATATATATATATATATATATATTTATACATTTATACACTTAATACGCCCATTAAACTTTAGTCACCCTCTGATAACTTTAAATTTCTCCATCTTTTAGACAGGGGTTTGCTAAACAGATTAGCAATGTTTGCTTCTGAAGGAATATACAAAAGTTTAACAATTCTCGCTTCCACTTCTGACCTTATAAAGTGGTACCTTACTTCTATAGTGTTTTAACCGTTGATGATGTACAGGATTTTTAGCCAAAGCAATAGCACCTTGATTATCAACATACAAAGTTATATATACACAGTCCATCTTATAACCTGTCATGTCAGAATACAAATTTGTTAATTGATAGCCATATATTCAGCCTCACATGTGGATAATGCTACAACCCTTTACTTTTCGTTCTTCCAAGAAATTAATCCACAATCATTATTCATAAGAAATCCATAACCAGAAATACTGCGTCTATCATCAGAATTCGTCCAATCAGAATCTTATTAACCAGTCAGTTGTAATGGTTCATTTGACTTATTAAATCCCAAACTGAAGTCAAGTGTTCTTTTTATATACTTTAGAACATGCTTTGATATCCCTAAACAGGCTTTAGTTGGTTTGGATATAAACTGAGACAGTTTTATTACAACATAGCACAGATCTGGTCTAGTTCCAGTCATAGTATAAGTCAAACTGCCCACAATTTCTCAATATTCCTTGGGATCTGTTAATTTGCAGAATTTCTATCATCACAAACCTTACTAACACTTGCATCACATGGTATTGCTTTATGCTTACAGTTATTCATATTGAATCGTTCAAGTACCTTTGCACAATACTTTCTCTGGTTTATCATTACATAATCATCGTAAAACTACTCAAGCGGACCGCCATACTGTTTAACAATTGACTGTTGCTTGCAGCAGTAATTATATCATCGACCCAAAACAAAATAATCACAACAGAATCATCCTAAGATTTTATATATAGATTTGGGTCTTAAAGGGACGTCACGAAATTAATAAGATATTCTTACCACATTGTTTTAAACCATATAGTGACTTTTCAGTTTACATACAAGCTTCTCACCATTACCATTTGTTTTTACAAATCTTTCTGGCTGTTCTAAGAAAATTTGGCAATCAATTTCTGCGTTAAAATGTGCAGCTTTGACATTCATCTGTTGTACTGGCATGTTTTTCTGTACTGCAACCTGCATCAACATCCTTATTGAAGTGAACTTTACATTGGGTGAAAATGTTTCATTAAAGTCTGGACCTTTTACTTGGGAAAATCCTTTAGCTACATGTCTTGCCTTATATTTCGTGAGGTTATCAAGGCCTGTCTTTCTGATATAAACCCCACCTATCACTGATCTATTTTCTGGAGGTGGTTGCAGTTCACATGCATCATTTCCTTCATTCATTGCCATCCTCCATTTGTCAGAATCTGTGGATGATATAGCCTCAGCAAATGTGGCTGGGACATCAACTACTTTAAAGCAGTGGTGGTCAGACCAGCTTGCCTTGTCCACAAGGTCTGTGTCATCACCATTTGGCACATAATCATTTAGGTAGCTAGGGGGCTTCCTATTTCTCTTTGGATATTTATTTGCACGGTCGATTCCATTTTCCTCGAACATGGCTGACCCTTCGTTACTTTCTTTCATATCTGGCTGGTCTTACTCCTGCGGCGTTTGTGGACTCTTTGAATCATCACCCTCACAATGTAGAATACTAGGCCTACTATTGTCTCCCTCATTCAAGGTGAATTTCACACATCGCTCCTGTGTTACTGCATTTTCATTCGGAAGATACACTAGGTAGGCAGAGCTCTCACCGTCGTACCCCAAAAATACTCTTTTTAACACTTCTTTCATCTAACGTGTTTCCATGTCGTCGGTAAGCTAACATGTAGCACCTAATGAATGTAGATCATTGAGGTTAGGCTTTCTCCTAATTAATGTCTTATAAGGAGTCTTGCCTGTCCTGTTGTCGAAGCACCTGTTTCTTGATTAGGCTGACACCTTAAGTGCATACGGCCACAATGACTTCGGTAGTCCAGCGTCTATCAGTAAACACTTCACCATTTCGAACAAGGTTCTCCATGATCTTTCTGCCGTACCGTTTTGGTGAGGGGAATAGGGAGCAGGAAATCCAGGTTTAATTTTATTTCTTGCCATGAGGGATCTAAAATCACTTGAAGCTAATTCAATACCGTCGTGGGTTCGAAAAGATTTCACTGCACCATACGCAGCGGTAACTGCCAAGAATTTTTCCGTGGCTTATGTTCTTGTTCTTCAACATAATATACACCATAATGATGCCGAACTGCCAGAGTAATCATCCACAAAAGTTATGGCAAACTTATAACCTCCTTTTTCAACAGCATTCATTGGTCCTGCTATGCTAAGTCACAATGAACTAACTCCAAATTATTTGTAGCTCTTCTGTCGGGCTCCCTACTACATATATTGGGACATTTTCCCTAGGCTACATACTTCAGTCTCGAATTTCTTTGCTAGAGATACACATTCTTTCAACTACACTTTCCAATTCAAGTCTGTCTTTCATGTTATAATGTCCTAAAATTTTGTGCCACTCCATAACTGTCTCACTAGCAATGTTCTTTCCTTTAACACTGTTTAAATAATATATCCTTCCCTATTTTTCTGTCAAACGCTGCGCCACCAGGGGATCTCATCATAGCATATTCAGGGGTAAAGATCACAGTGGCGCCTTATTGTGTTGCTGCCTGTGCAGGAAATATATTTTAGTTATATGTATGCATATACAATGCATCTTTCACTGTAACTCTACATAATCTACCACTATCATCAAAATTACTTGGGCATCTACTTTACCTTGGACTATACGGCTGCCCTTGTTCCCATCAGCTAGTTCTATCATGGTTTTCTTTGGGTTAAAGTTTCTTACTCCGAAATCGCGCACTGTTCCGCCAGTATCTACCGATAAATTGTCATTAAACACCTTACCTTCAGGGTTTTCAGCACTTTATGCACAAAATGCGAAATCTTTATCACTGGCAATATTTGGTTCATTAGCCACATTCCTGGCTGCATTCTTCTTCATTTCCTTGTTGTTGCGGTATTGTGTGGTGAAGTGGCTTGCAGACTTGCAATTAAAACACCATCCTTTGGTTGGCCTGTATCCCTGAGTTTTGCTAGAGTTAGGCCTATTCATTCTGCATTCCTTTGCAGAATGTCCAAGTTTACCACACGAATAGCATTTAACATGATAATAACTTCTCTGTCTATCACTTAATTCATTAAACTTTCATTATTTTCTCGCTGTTTGCGAGGGTTTTTCAGATTTCTTCAAAGGGTCTCAACTCGGCCTTAAACTGAGAAAACGTTAATGCCTTTTTCTGGTCTACACAGCGAGAAACATCTTGAATTCTGGTGGTAAGCCTTTTAAAGTCCTAGCAGTTAAGTAAGCTATCTCTTATTATCTCTCCGGCTGACTTGAGTAACGTTGCCGTTGTCTCTGCGTTAACCATATAACCTGTCACGTTTTCACTCTCCAACATTTGGGGTGTAGTGAGTTGAGTGTCAAGGTTCAGTACTCTAGGCATGTTCTTTCTTAGATAATGTTCACTGAGAACTTTTACATATCTGCCACAAGAGAGCAGAGCAAGCGCATTAATGAAAATGATGAAATTGAAAGTTTACCTTATCTTTTAATATGTATGTATGTATATATAAATGTAAAGGGTCCGAACAGGACCGAAAGTACTTGGCTATCTCGCTTTTTCATTTTTTCCTTCGTGGCAAAAAACCTTTATTTATACATAGCATCACGTTTTATATACTTCGTGATCAAGTTATTCATGTATATATATATATGTGTGTGTGTGTGTGTGTGTGTACTTAACAATTTTCATCAATGAAAATACGTCTCTTACATGTGAAATATGATCACCCCCCATTTTTTTTTTTGCGGTCTTGTTTCTGTAAGTGACACAGTTGATGGCCCAAGACTGAGTGCCGGAAGTGGCTTTGTTGGTACTGGTCTCTGCAGTCGCTGCTGCTGACATTTCTGAGAATCAACGCATAGCAATGGCGCCTTACTTGCACACAATTGTCACTTGTATGCCAATCTCTCCCCTTTATATCTATATTCCTCCTGTTACACCTTTCAAACTTCCTTTGCTTTCAGTTTCCCTTTCAACGTTGAATGACGTCGTAGGACCGAGCGCCTGTGGTCTTTGGCCTAAATTTGACATTCAATGGCAATATTAGATGCTCACTGCAGTATACATTTAATTGTCTTGTAATCATAGGACTTATTTGTACGTTTTTGTATTCTATGACGCATTATTAATTTCGGCAAGGCAGAATTGAAACAGAGTCAAAGATTCATTCATATTTATTTATATAAATTTTGTTCACCTACACGGCAAAAAAAAAAAACCTGTAGCAATATATATATATCGCGTATATATACCAAAAACACTACTATTACGGTTTCCCATGCAATTAATGATGCAATATACACTTATATAATATAACTTTATGTACAAAATATGGACTGACATTTTATGGTATATAGTCTTACGTATCTAATATTTTTTTTTATTATTTTTTTAGCGATTGAGACTGTTTTAAGAAAAAGAAACAAAAGCAAGGCGCAAATAAAATATACATATAACTCAAATGGGAACGGGTGGGAGATGCCAGTAGGGGAAAAAATAGGGGAATTAAATAATAAAAGACGATAAATAAGCGTAATCAACAAAAATAATTTAGTGAGAACCTTAAAAGCGATTGAAAGGTACGAGGGCAAAATATATTGATAAAATAATGTAATAAAAGTACGCAAATAAAAGGAACCTGGAACTGAAATAAAAGAAGCAAATAACAGAAAATAATGCAAATAAAAGAGGATAATAATAAGGTAATTAAAAAGCGAATAAAGGACGCAGGAAGCCTCAAAAGAAAATCATAAAATAAAAAGCAGTTGAAGGACACCATAAATGGACACTACATTGAAATTAAACTTTGAAAATTAAACTAAGTTAAAAAAAGAATGAAAAGCAAATTAAAGATATAAAGCCAGTACATTAAAAAACCTGATAAAAGAAAAATATATAGTATGTCTAAACTTTAAACTGAAAAAATAAATGAGCAGGTAATGAGAGCGAAAATGAAATATATACTATGTTCATTTGAAATGAAATAATGAAAGTTAAGGAAACAAGTAAAGAGATGAAATATGCTAAAAAAAATATTATACAAATTTCAAAACAAAATAAATGAACGAGCAAATGATGTTAATAGCGAGAAAAGGATAAAATTTTATAGAAAAAATAGATCGGCAAAAGGAACACTACTAAAGTGATGGAAAGCGAGAATACATAAATGAAAACTAGTGAGATATAGCAAAAATAAAAACTATAAACACTTAGGAAAGGCAGTAGTGAATGCCGACAGCTAAGAAAACATGAATTTGAGGTCAAACGGCCAAATGATTCGAAATGCATCGAAACGGGTGACACAGTTAAGAAAAATAAACGAGAAGTCAAGAAAAACTATAAAAACACTTAAAAGCAGAAGCGAACAAAAAATAAATAAAAAAAAAATTATAGAGACAGATAATCAGTAATTAGGAAGAAAACCTCAGGTGAACATCACCAGGTACAGAGGACAAAAGAATAATTAAATAGACTAAGACTTCCTGACAAGTGTAGAATGTGAAAGACATTTCGCTTTTATTTTTTTCAGCCTCGATTTCCCAACTGAACGACAGAAAAAAGTAGCCTTTTACTGAAGGAATATAGTTCTTAAGGCAGCAAAATCCTTATGGCTTTCGAAAGTAAATTTCTCTTGAATGTTTACGTCAAATATCAAATAACTTCTGTCAGGTGAAATATGCATGGGAAAAAGATATTTTTTAATTAAACTTATGAAGCACTTGCACAATATCTTGGTTAATATTGTATAAGAAACTCATTTTTATATCCACCCATATAAGCCCCGTTCATCAGTATCAAGTGAGGCCAAACTAATATGGAGATGTATCTACGCGGGTCAATATCATATAAGGCAAATGAGGAACACGCTTTTCTGCCATCAGCGTCATGACAAAGCGATATATGTTGAACAGAACCATAAAAGAAAAAAAGTCAGAACAGCGAACTAAAATTGGAATGATAGACAAATTGTACCTAAGTAGCCAAAAAAGCAAATGAAGAGAACTTGAGAGCAGCAAATTAAAAAAATAACCTTGCATAAAACTTGCAAAATAAAATCGAACGACATCGTGGAGTAAACTGAAAAAATCTGCTTTGCTAAAAATTAGAGAAGAGGACGAGGAGTGATTAAGAAAATAAAATAAATACAGAATCAAATAAATGTTATGGAAGAGCTTCAGAACCTATCCATATTAGTCTTATCGTCTACTGGAAGACGTGATTTGGAAGGGCCCAGGTTTCTTTGCCTGGAGCTCTAGAGTTATGCATCAAAGATAACAGAAGAAGAATCTTACTGTAACAAAACTAAAACTTGAAGACAAAAAACTTAACATTATTCAGTCAAAATTGTGAACCAAGCCAAAGGATTATTGATATGTTTGGAAATATTCTACGAGAAATGAAGGTAGTTACACAATTAGGTCACAAATGGCAGATTTCTCATAAGCTGTGACACTGATCACACATCTTGTAAACAAGAGTTAGAAGACAGACACTCTCGGTAAATATTCCAATGTGGTTGGAAGCATATCGGGAGACCTTTGGCAACTCAATCATCCAAGGGGCGTGGTTTATATCTTAAGCTATGATAAATACCTAAAAGACGCCAAAAATGGTAGTGATTTTGGCGGAAGTAACAGAATCTTTTACTTTTTCAGAATAGAATATGGCATAATAAGAAAAAATCCCAGTAAATTAGAGTATTGAACACAATCCAAAAGTTGATGAAGGAATGAAGATAATAGGAAACAACTGACAAGTAACGCACAGAAACACCATCAAACGTGCATTGAGCCTATGTAGCTGAATACAACAAAATGTATTGCTTTTTAGTTTCTTAATGTAAAAGTGAAGTTAGACAGAATTATGGGCTACTCCAGGAGGAAGAGCCCGTGCCAGCACAAGGCTGGCTTAAAAAAAAAAAAAAAAAAAAAGAAGCATTTTAAAACTTGGCCCAGAACTATGGAAGCAAATGTTGATAAGCAATCTGAATTTGAAAATAAAAATAATAGTTTTGGACAATACTTTGGCCATAAAACAAACAAGTTACCAGTTTCCCTTATAATGATAATAATCATAATGACAATAGTAATAATAAAGACAAGTCAGAATAATATCAAGACGTATCAAACAATAGTGATATCAGTAAACAGACTGTTTATATAACTAACTGTAATGCAGACTCACCTAAGACTACAGAACGAAAATCATAATATCTTATGAGTTAGACAGACGAAGGTGATCACAACAAATATACCAAAAAGACTAAATGAATAATGTAAACAAAATGGAAGAAGTGTGAGTTTAAATTATTCATTATGTTTTGTAAATAGAGCAGGAGCGCAATGAAGCAACTAACTTAAGGCAGCAAAAGAGTTGTCTATACGAATTACAACCAACTACTGAAAGCGACAGATGAGCCATAGAATGCTTGAAGAGTTACTACTTAGATGAATTAAGGAGAAAAACGCCGAATAAAAGTGGATGAGGGGTGATAACGCCCCATTTTGAAATACAAGAATCCAAGCCAGAATTCCACGAGGTGGAGTCCTTACAGGCAGGACTTTGACAAAAGACAAATCAAAACATCCAAGCACGCACTAAAGATATACCATCAAGCAAACGAACTAACGGAAATGATAGAAAGCAAAGCATGCACGAGAAGCGTAAGCCAAGCAAATCAAAGCAGAACTGCGGGTGTCAAACTTATTATTGCTTTTCCAGAACTTAAAGATTACCAGCACCATCATAACGACAAGGAAGGCACAACGGCCGCCAACGTAGATAATTGAACAAAAAACAAAAACAAAACAATAATAATAAGTAAAAAATAAAACTGAAAATAACAAATGTGTTTCAACATGGCGAAAGCGTTGACTGTTTTTACGCACAGCCGAACTGAGGGTTAGAAAAGCACTCAAGATACAAACTGGATACGATACAGCTTTGCTTGATACTACTTTCTTGAGATGTTTCGATGCAGCAATGTTTGTAATATATGTTTATGCTATTGACTTGATCTGAAAAGCAAACTGAGCAGTCTTGATACACAGCTACTCATAAGATCTTCATCGTTCCTTCAATTGATCTGCAACTCGATCTATCTCCTGTATCTCTCTTCCACTCCAGATCTTCTTCAGCGTCTCACGATCAACGACAGACTGCAAAGTCAGTTCTCAGTTGAAGGGACGATTGAAAGCAATTGCAAAGAAGCGGAGAGCGATTTTTCTGTCTTGAAACGGAGCTGCCATTTGGGGCTTTCCTGTTCCTCTCTAAATAACTGCTACATCTATTAATGAACGAGCGTGTGCGTGTATATATATATAGATAATATGCATGCGTGTAGCTAGCTGTCTCTTGGTTAGGTAGAGTCCAGAGGTCCACACAGAGCTTCTTAACCCTTTCAGCTCCTTGGGACAAGGACCCATGTGTTGGCATACAGCCACCTTAATCTAGAGATTCGAGACCTACCACCAAAAGTTTTAAAACAGTAGGCGTTTATAGGTTACCTGACTGACTAAATCAAAAACCATTTTCACAAAAAAGACAAGAAGGAACTCGCCCAGACTACTTAAATATTGTACGTGGCAAATTCAAGATTAACAGTGAATTCATCTCGTAATGAAACGAACTTATATTCTAGAAGGACATTATATTAAACTAAACCATATTGTGCAAGAGAGGAAGACGGTAACGAAGGATAAAACACTAAGATCAAGACGTCATATTATAGAGGCTGAAGCCCTCCCGTTTGCATTCTTCTTCTTGAGTTACAGAACAGGAACGAGGCAACAACTTCATCCCACAAGCCTGTACACACGAGAAGAGTAAGACAACGAATCCCCAAGAATTTGAAAGTATTTCCGCAAAGAGGCTTAAGGCTACGATAAGCTTATAGAGGGAGAGAGAGAGAGAGAGAGAGAGATGGGCTGCTTGGCATTCCATCTCTGAAGCCTGACGTCGAAAAATACCATAGAAGTAAATCCCTAGGCTTAGAAAGGCCCGAGTGGAAAGGAAATAAAAGAGGTGGAAATTGCGTTGTACGAGATCCTCACATTCCGAAGCTGCGTCTAAAACCGGGCCTCTTTCCTTTCTGTCTTTCTTGGTGTCTAAATATCATCTTAAATACTGTCTACGTCTAAATAATGTCTATGCTTGGGCTACGTAACTGTCTTTTGCACTATGTGGAGTCTCAGGTTGTGGGAATGGAGACGAAATTGGGAGGTAGGAAGGAGGAAAGGGACATAACTTGAATCACCAACGATCCTTTACTGATGTTACGAGGGACTTACTCGAAAATTGAATTGTCTTTATGTTTCGTATCTGTTGACTAATTCATTTATTCCCATGTTTTTTGTTAATTCCACATCGCCTCTTTAAACTACGCATTGATGTTGCATACTCCTTATTTTTTCATTCATGTGTTTCAGCACTAATATGGCGTCATTCATTGTCGAATTTCTTCATGGTTCCAGGCTTTGCACATGCGTATTTTTTAATAGATATTGACGTCGTCCGATTCTTCTTCCTGAAAAGAAAGAAATAATAAAATATATATACCAGACAAGTGCTTTTTTTTTTTTTAAAGTAACTGCAGAAATATTGGTGTACACAGTAACAGTGGTCACAGCTTTGTCAAAACAAGTAAAAAAGTAAGTGTAGTATACGTCAAGAATCTTCAAAAGCTTTATCAAAACAATTTAAGAAGTTTTACGTATGCCAAAAAAAAAAAAAAATGCTGACAGTTTTCAAAACCCAGGAAAAACTTTTGTGGATGAAAATAATTGTAAGAACAACTAATGCCATTCCTTTTTGTACCACAGTACCAAAAAGCAGTTCCATTTTACAGCGGTAGTGATGTGGAAAAACCCTTATAGGATTGAACTTTAGCCCTTAAGTATCAAACTTATATCTTTTAGTACAAAGTAAACCCAAAATAATGGTCACTATCTCTGGTATTATTTTTTTCTTTAATGGCGAAGGTGTAAGAATGGCTGCTTTAATTGTACTTGAAAGCAAAAGCTTAAAAAAAGAAAAGAACTCCATATTTATTCAAAGCCTAATAATATTGACTGTCCATCTCATCTGTTATCAACATATTTCAATGATCATCAAATACCTCAAGAAATATCAAGATATATCAACAATACCAAGGTATATAGAATTATCAAGATGTCTGAAGAATGATCAAGATACCTCAATAATTATGAAGGTATCCCAAGATTTATCAAGATATCTGGAGAATTATGAAAAGTATCTAAACAAAATGAAGATATCTGAAGAATTATCAAGATATCTTAAAAATTGTTAAGATATCGCTGAGATTGTCAAGAGCTTACAAAAAACAATTAAGATATCCCAAGAAATCAAGATATCTCAATAATTATCAAGGTATATCTAGAATGATTAAGATATCGCCAGAATTTTCAAGATATCTCCAGAATTGTCAAGATATCTCTAGAATTATTAAGATATCGCCAGGATTGTCAAGAGATCTCCAGAACTATCAAGACATCTCAAGGACATCAAACAAATGATCAAGATATCTCGAGACGTGATAAGCAGCCCATTCATTATCCCTGACGCAAATCAACGCATAAACACATTAGCATATGTTTACATATGAATACATTCATTACTATATTTTCTTCGACTCACTTCTGACTGAAGGCGTTGACTTGCAAACCAATGTTCCCAAGAAGTAATGGCGGCTTTCTCGAACATGGCTACCGACGCCATGCTCCAAAAGGCCTTCGTTGAGAGAGCACAGAACCGGCCTGCAAAATTTTGGGACACATTAATGATATAGTATTTTATGAAGGCAGAGATTTCCTCTCTCTCTCTCAAGCCATTGAGTATCTTGTTTAGTTAGACGTTTACTGATATGTCAGACTGTAAAAAACCATTTGGTGTAGGCTCTCTCTCTCACTCACATACACACACACACTCACGAAGGCCATATAGTACATCGTTTACTGATTTGTAAGGTTAAGAAATGTTTGCCGTAATCTCTCTCTCTCTCTTTCACTTATCAGCAGGGACCCAGCATCCTTAGAGAGAACTTATATCGGAAAAACCAGGAAGGACAAATTGAACGCAAACGGATGTGCCCATTTGAGCCAATATCTGGTCCTCTGGGCATCTGCACAAGAGCGCGCACTCTCTCTCTCTCTCTCTGCTGATTCTGCCACGACGCCGCGTAAGTAAGTATGAGTGCAAGCACGCGCACGAGTTGTGGTGGCGTTATTTACTTTTTTAAATGCGTAAAACCAAAGTTTTTAAAATGAATCTACATAGATAGTGTTTATATTGAATATTGTAGGGTCCTCAGTGCTGTCTTGTGGTACTCCTCTCTTTAATTTTATTATCATCATTATTATTATATTAACATTATCTATTTGTATAAAACTACAGAGCATAATATACATGCAATTAATGGCTTTGGTAAATAAATAAATAAATCGGTCAATACAAATAAATGAATAAATAGAAATAAATAAATACATATTTAGATGAATAAATAAATGCATGAAAATAAATACGCCAATAATTAAACATATGAGAAAATAGAAAAACTGATAAATTATTACAATATAAATAAAAGAAGATATTAAGTACAAGACACGTGAAAAGGAAATTAAAAAAAAAATAACAAGAAACATAATTTTGAAAAACTTGGTCTAGAAAACGACCCAGAGAAGTGTCGTCTCGTAACGCCTCTGGCGCCGAGTAATCAAGCACGTTCAGGAGATTGTTTATCTTAACGTAAAACGGAATCTCGTTAGGAGGACATCAGATTTTGGAAGGCATTCGAAGCACTTCTTGATCTGATACCATCGCTCTGGCGTGAAAGCCAGCGGTGTCTGAAGGTTTATTTATTTGTCCTTTTTTATTTTTTAAAGTAAAACATATATACACATAAAAAAAATACACACACATATATATAAAGATGTGCATTTGTGTACTTATATATATATATATATATATATATAGTATATATATATATATATATTATATATATATATATATATATAAATGTGTGTATGTGAAGAAAATAAAGAGATAAGAAATATATTGGACCACCAAGTCGCGTCAAAATTAGAAAGTAAAAATAGGTGAAACAGAGAGAGGAGAGAGATTTGGAGAGAAAAAAAAAATGAAGAAATCCCCACCACTAGTCTCTGGCTATTGTCAACGTCACTGTTTTTGCAGAAGCGGTGGATTCTTTGGGCAGTAACCGTGAAGGAAGGAAAGAGAGAGAGAGACACACACAGAGAGAATAATTGATCTTCTTGGTTAATTGGCTTGAATTACAAGACACTAAGCAACCTGTCCATTATTTCTTTCTTTCTGTCTGTGTCTGTCTGTCAGTCTTTCTTCGATAAATGGACTGGGTTTGTTTCCGCTCTGCATTTACTTCTTTCCATTGCACTCAAATGAAAGTACGCAAGTCGATTTAATCCTCTCTCTCTCTCTCTCTCTCTCAATTATTAGCCAAATGACCAGTCCTCTGATCGTCCTGCAAAGACCCTTCAGCTTACGATATATATTTATATACATATATATAAAACATATTATATCAACATACATTCATACTTTGAAAAGGTACATTTCGTTACAACACGGGAAAGCTGTATCTTACATTTTTGAGATAACTTCCTGCGTGAAAAATATTATCATAACTAACGAGAAAAACAAATGAACAATATATAAGACAGATGAATAACGCAAAGAGCAATAAATAAAGTTAACGAAAAGCGATAACTTCCTGCATGAAAAAAAAACTAACGACAAAAACAAATGAACAATATAAGACAGATGAATAACGCAAAGAGCAATAAAATAAAGTTAACGAAAAGCAAACAGCAATCTATAGGTTAGTAGATTATGCGAGTAGATTAAACAGGAAATAGAAACGCGCGCGCTTGCGAGCGCTCACACCGGTTGTGAGCACTTCACGGATACCGAACGGCATTTCAACAGCCTTTTTAACATACCCTTCTCTCTCTCTCTCTCTCTCTCTCTCTCTCTCTCTCTCAGCGAAAATAAAACTCTTCCCCCAAATCACTCAAGTTCTTCGCATTCTTATTCTTGATCTGCCCCGTTCTTTCTCTCTCTCTCTCTCTCCTTGATCCATTCCCCATTCTTATATCGTGTGAGTCTTATCTCTATTTCCTTTTCCTCGTCTCTCTTTATTATCTCTATTCCCTTTTCCTCGACTGCCTTTATTATCTCTATTTCCTTTTCCTCGTCTGTCTTTATTATCTCTATTTCCTTTTCCTCGACTGTCTTCTTTATCTTTATTTCCTTTTCCTCGTCTGTCTTTCTTATCTCTATTTCCTTTTCCTCGACTGTCTTTTTTTATCTTTATTTCCTTTTCCTCGTCTGCCTTTATTATCATCTATTTCCTTTTTCCCTCTTCTGTCTATGCTATCTCTATTTCTTTTCCTCGTCTCGCTTTATTATCTCTTTATCATCTCTATTTCCTTTCCTCGTCTCTCTTTATTAACTCTATTTCGTTTTCCTCATGTCTTTTTTTATCTTTATTTCGTTTCCTTGTCTGTCTATTTTATCTCTATTTCCTTTTCCTCGACTGTCTTTTTTTATCTTTATTTCCTTTTCCTCGTCTGCCTTTATTATCTCTATTTCCTTTTCCTCGTCTGTCTATTCTATCTCTATTTCCTTTTCCTCGTCTCTCTTTATTATCTCTATTCCCTTTTCCTCGTCTGTCTATTCTATCTCTATTTCCTTTCCTCGTCTGTCTATTCTATCTCTATTTCCTTTTCCTCGTCTCTCTTTATTATCTCTATTTCCTTTTCCTCGTCTGTCTATTTTATCTCTATTTCCTTTCCTCATCTGTCTTTATTATACAATTATTGCGACACAAGTCTGCTGCAGTATAGCAATCAATCAATCAAGCAATATCTTTCCGTCTCAGTATTTCTTAGTTAGTCCCTATTCATCTTCCTATCTCTTCCGCTTCCTTCCTTCCCTCTGGCCTGGGCTATTTCAGGACACTGTGATGCTAAGTTCTGTGACCAAAGATAAATAAAAATCTGGTTATTTTCTTCTTATTTTCGTTTTTTATAATTTCATCAAAATCGCCTAAAACGTTTCGCTTTATGTGATTATCATTTCTCTCTTTCTCTCTCTCTGTCTCTTTCGAAAACTAACGAGAAATATCTAGTGAGAAAAAATCCATTCATCTAACAAGTAATGTTTTTAATTGATTAGTTAATTTTTTACGACGATCAGTTTCACTCCTCGTTCACCCCGGTGGAGTGATAGTGACCTCATCGAGGCCATTTCAAAATTTATCTTCTATTCACCCGCGGTTATGACTCTCCAAAGTCGACTAACTATTACGTACGTAATTAATGAGTTAGATCAGAGAGAGAAAGGGATGCTTCTTACATATCAATTGCGGAATTGGTTAACACGTCACAACAGAGTGGTTTGAAAGAAAACAGCCTCAAATAGTCTCGGCAGAAAAGCTAATAGTCTTAAATAGGTTCGGCAGAGAAGCTAATAGTCTCAAACAGTTTCGGCAGAAAAACTAATAGTCTCAAAATAGGTTCGGCAGAGAAGCTATCAAATAGGCACGGCAGAAAAGTTAATAGTCTCATATTGGCTCGGCAGAAAAGCTAATAGTCTCATATTGGCTCGGCAGAAAAGCTAATAGTCTCAATTTGGCTCGGCAGAAAACCTCATAGTCTTAAATAATTTCGGTGGCAAAGCTAATAGTCTCGGGTGAAAAGCAAATAGCTGCGGCAGACAAGCTAATAGTCTCCATTAATTTCGGCAGAAAAGCAAGTATTCTTAAATAGTCTCGATTTCATCTCCACAAAAAAAAAAAAAAAAAAAAAAAAAAACAGAAATAAAAAAACTCAAGGAAGGGGGTGTGTAAAAGCAAAACATTATCAGTTTAAAAACATAAGAAAAAAAAAATCGATTTAGAACTAATCACTTTAATAAGATTTGAAGGCCACCCTTGGTGTTTAGAGGCAGATGGCCTCGGTTTAAAAAGTCTGATTTCAAATAAAAAAAAAGTCGCTGCATCAGAGCAAGTATTGCAGTGTTAGAAGCCTCTAAACAATCAAGGAGCATCGATTTAGAAGCAAACAGTCAAACAAATAAATAGCTCGGCTTTCAGGCTAATTGTGGACTATTTCAACACAGATATTCCAAATTTAAAGCAAAAATGTCCAGGTTTAAGTTAAATACCTCCCTATACCTTCAAGTATCGTAATTTTAGAAGCTCCTAAACGAGAAAACAGCATCGCTTTATAAAGCAAACAGTCTAGTGAAAGCGTCTGTTTTCAGGCCAACATTTCGCCACAGATATTCCTGATTTAAAGCAAAAGTGTTTAAATGTAAGATAAATATTCCAAGGATACCTTAAAGTATAGTGATATTTGGAGCCTGTAAAGATGAGTGAGCAGTGTCAGTTTAAAAACAGACAGTAAAGAAAGTAGCCTCAGTTCTGTCTATTTGTGGTCTATACTAGGCATCCGATATTCCCGATTCCAAGCAAAAGCGTCTAGACTTGAAATAAAAAACTCTGACGTACTTACCTCCTTCAGTCAAGCAGAATGTTGCCGGAAAAAGGACTTTCCCTCCAAACGTTGTTATTTTTGTTGACGGTCGATTCTTCTTCTCCCGGGTAGCCGAGTGCCAGTAGGTCTTCCCCACTCTCTTATTTTTTCCTCTTCGTCCTCCTTTCTCTCGTCCATCTCGGCGCACATTCCCCACTAACTCCCCATGAAGGAGGAAGACTATGAGGAGAAAGAGGAGGGAGTTGGGGAAGACAGAAGAAAGGGGGAGGATTTAGAAAAGGGAAATGTAGAGGACCTTTCTTCACTCCTCTCCCCTTCGCTCGTCTACTGGGCTCGAGAGGAACTGGCGGTGGCCATTTATACGTCTCCGTCCCCTTATTCCCCTTGTTACTGCCAATTGTCAAGGGGGAAGGAGGAGGCCGCAAGGGGGTGGGGAGGAGGGAGAACACTGGCCGAAGGGTGACATGACTCCTCCTCCCCTCACCTCTAGCTTTTTCTTCTTTCTTTTATTCTCACTCTCTCTCTCTCTTCTTCCCCTCGTGCGGGTACCCACTTCTCTGGCCCTGTCTCACTGTGTCTGCCTGTCTGTATTATGTTCTCCCGTTCTATCTGCGTCTTTCTGTCAACCTGTCAATTTCTAAGTGTCTAATTTACCGCTCATGTAAGTATATATAAATACACATGTATATATATACATATACATACACACACATATATATAAGTGTGTGTTTGTGTGTGACGTCTTGGATCTATTGCATATTTTCTTTGCAATGGAGACGAGGGGGACGGGCATATTTTTCCCCAAGCGATTCTCATCTCACTTCGGAACGTCCCCTATCAAGTGGGTCCAAAACTACCCTTTGAATAAAGGAAGGCTATATGATACGGAGACACAGAGGAAGGGGGAGAGGGAGAGATCTATAGTCGTGAGCATTGTCTGAAATCATATCTGTAAAACTGTGAAAAGTATACACTTGGAAAAGCAAGTAGGAATGAGACATACAGAAGAGAGAGAGAGAGAGAGATAGATAGAGAGAGAGAAAAGTATTGCCACTTTTACCCTCAATGAATAAGTGGACGTCTGAGTTTACAGCTTTGCTTTGTTTGCAAAGCGATTCTTTTTCATTCTTGTTTACAAAGAAACACACCTGACTCTTTACACTTGATGACAAAGGTATTCCCCCAAACTACCACAGCACCCCAAACACTATCTCTCTCTCTCTCTCTCTCTCTCTCTCTCTCTCTCACACACACACACACACACACATGAAAGTAAAATTTGTCAATTAGTTGTATTTCTATATGAGTTTCTATTCTCTAAGGCCTATTTTACAGCTTTCATGCGCTTGTCTCCTCCCCCCTAAAGTTTAATTTCCGCAAATTTCGTCTCTCTCTCTCTCTCTCTCTCTCTCTCTCTCTCTCTCTCTCTCTCTCTATACGTAACACTGTCCTCTGGTGTCGCCACGAAACAAATAAACACTCCTTGTTCCTCTTCCTACTATTTCCCTCGAAGTCTCGGGGTACGTCGAGTTTTGGCGCACTCATGCCTATCACATTTTTCTTTCCCTACTTGATTATCTTCTCTTATCAATGCTCTTCCTGTTTTCCTTCTGTCTGTCTGTCTCTCCTAACGAAACGGAAATAGACGGAAGCTTTCCGTCCTTCAAGAGGGTTTGTCCACGTCGCGAAAAAAAATCACAGAGAAAAAGTAAAAACTCTTGAGTTTTACTGAAACTTTTTCCCGAGTGATTTCCTCTTTGAGCCGTCCCAGGGCCATCTGGGCATGCGCATTCCACCTGCACTCGCGCTGAAATCGGAGAGTTTTATCACCCTCTCTGTTTCTGCAAATGCTCTCATGTCCTCGTTTTTATCATTTTTTAAGATGTATATATATATATATATATATATATATATATATATATATATATATATATATATGTATATACTATATATAGACAGATAATAGATAATGATAGATATAGAATTCTGTATTTACATTTTCTAAATGGATTAACATAAATGATGGATCTGGCAGGTTATTAAACTAAGATAACAGGCAGACAACGGAAGGATAGATAAACCACACACACACACACACACACACACACCACCACACACATATATATATATATATATATATATATATATATATATATATACATATATATATATATTATATATATATATATATATATATATATTTACATTTCTTAAATGTATGAACATATAGGATTACTGCTCTGAGAGATTTTAAAGTTTGCATTAAAAGGCGACGACGGAAGGATACATATAGACATAGTCCCAGGACCCACTCGTATGCACAGACCAAGAGAGAGAGAGAGAGAATCTTAAGTATTTGGTCTCAACAGCCCCTGTACATCGTCAGTCACTAATCTTTTTTTTTTTCCGATCTCTTCGTGGGATTCCTCGCGTTCCTTCAATAGTACGCGCCTGCTAATGCGAAGTAAAAGGGATGAGAGCTGCGTTCGCTGCGCCTAATGCTGCTGTAACGTATTTTTGGAGGTTTGTTTTCCTGACACAGACAGAGAGAGAGAGAGAGAGAGAGAGGACAAAGAAGACCTGTTCACTTTAAAGTAAGAAGAGGAGAAGACGCATTTCGTAAAAAAAAGGTAGAAGTTACGTATGTTGTTCTGTTCTATTAGGAAGAAAATTTTCATTCGCAAATACAGTATCTTTCGTTATTCCATTCCTCGTTGTACTGAATGATTTAAAGCAAGCTTATTATTATTATTATTCGGAAGATGAGCCCTATTCACATGGAACGAGCCCACAGGGGTCACTAACTTGAAATTGAAGCTTCCAAAACATACGACAGTTGTTCATTGGAAAGGAGTAACAGAAAGTAACAGGAAATGCAGAAATATGAGATCTGTTATCAGAAAAGAAAAAAATAAACGAACAAGTTAATAAACACAAAGATTAAAAGGAAATGCTGGAAGAAGAGTGCAGTCGTTTTAAAAATAGAAAATGAATTAAAAAGTTGGTAAATAAATAGATAGAAATAAATGTAAGGATAATTGCTTGACTTTTTTTCGTGGTATTTAAAGGCGTTTCCTTTCTCTCTCTCTCTCTCTCTCTCTCTCTCTCTCTCTCTCTCTCTCTCTCTCTGTTTTATTTATTTATTTTTTTTTTTTTGTCGAGTCGACCACCTACAATATGAGGGTATGATTAGCCATTAATTTTACCACTGATTTATTGTGTCATTTAAGAAAGAGAGAGAGAGAGAGACTTATATCCCAATCATATCATAGCTAGCTATGGCGAATGCTCTGTAGAGAGAGAGAGAGAGAGAGAGAGAGAGAGAGAGATTATATCACAATTATATCGCAGCTTGCTATGGCGAATGCTCTGTGGAGAGAGAGAGAGAGAGAGAGAGAGAGAGAGAGAGAGAGTGCATGAATTTGCACATTATCAAATCTACTCTTCATATGAAGGATTACTGTGCTGTGCTGCTATAATAAAGGTTTTGGGAAACCAGTTCATTTATTCGGGTGAATATGCCTTCAATATGAACAATTCCAAGGTCAATGCTGGGCATTCAGTTCAATTTAATATTCAGTGAGCTTGTCTCATTTACCCTCCAGATCCCATACCTACCCCACCCCACCCAGGGTGGACAAACTGGTTTGCAGGAGGAGGTGGATGTTTCTTGTCTCCCCTACCCTCCCGATCCCCCTACCTACTCTGCCACTACTCAGGGTGGACAAACAAGATTGCAGGAGGAGGGTGGATGTATCATGTCTCCCCTACCCTCTGGATGCCCTACCTACTCTGCCACTACTCAGGGTGGACAAACAAGTTTACAGGAGGAGGGTGGACGTACTATCATGTCTCCCCTACCCTCCCGACCCCTACCTACTCTGCCACTACTTAGGGTGGACAAACAAGTTTGCAGGAGGAGGGTGGATGTATCATGTCTGGGAGCAAATGATATTTCCCGTAGGGTGGTAAAGCCATGAATGCACCTATCCGGTGCATTGTAGGCACTACTCTAGCTGCAGCTCCTTTCCTTTCTTTTACAGTACCTCTGTCCATATTCTCTTCCTCCCATCTTATTTTCCTCGACCATCTCCTACCAACTGTCTGATAGAGCAACTGCGAGGTTTTCTTCCTTTCATTACTGAATGACCTCACAGGTCCCGCCACTTGTAGCCGTTGGCCTAAACCTTATATTCTGTTCTAATCTAACAAAGCTATTCATACTATGGTCGATTATGACCAGAATTCTCTCAGTTCTGACAATTTATGCTTTCTTTTCTAATAACTGACCTTTGTTTTCTGTATCTCTTATCACATTGTTTTATTTCTTTCAAGTAGTAATATTCTTTGGAAGCCCGAATTTCAGGTCAACAGCTCCTGTGGTGGGCTATTCCACATAAATAAGGTTCATCTTCTGAATAATAGCAGTTGGCAACCCTGCAGGAGCTTCAAAGATCAAGGTGCACCTTCTCCTGAAATGTTGGCAACACCGATCTGCTTCAAAGATCAAGGTGTGTGCCCTCTCCTGAGATGGGCAGACGAAAAGAGGCTGGGCATTCACGGATGGCATACGAAGCGTCCTCATCAAAAGAACATATACCTATTTTTCGCTGCCACATCCGCCGCCCCCTAGGTTGGACCGAGATGTCCCCCCCTCTCCCCCGCTACCCTGGACATCCTTTTCGGCGGTAATGTATGGCCCGAGTCAAGTTCGGGCATCACAAAGGGGCGATCTACAGACAGAGACGTATTCTTGATCTACTCTTCTTGATCTTCCTTTCAACAGATTAAGTGGTATCAAAAATACCCTTTCAGCATAGTCTATTACTTTTCCACTTTTTTCTTTTGACGTGATTGTTTATCTTGTAAAGAGATGTTTCTGTTTTTCTGTTTGCGTGTCTCTGATGGTTCAGCGCTAATTTTAGTTTTAAGGAGAGAGAGAGAGAGAGAGAGAGAGAGAGAGAGAGAGAGAGAGACGAGCAGTCATATTCTTGATACAAAAGTAGAGATGATTCTGATTGTCCGTTTTTCCTATGCCTTTGGTGATTCAGCACTAATCTTAGTGATAAGTAGAGAGAGAGAGAGAGAGAGAGAGAGAGAGAGAGAGAGAGAGAGAGAGAGAACAATCAGTCATTTTCTTAATACACAACTGTATCTTATATCAGACGGCGGAAAAAACAACAAAACGCAAAAAAGTGGAAGTTGTTGTAACACTGCCATACCTCCTGAGCAAACCCGAGAGATTTATGCGTTAAAACGTGATCCCGTGAAAGTAAACGAGGCGAAGTTTTCAAGTGTAGAGTGTTCGCTAAGTTCTCAAGTGTAAAGTCACTTAAAGTGTTCGGGAAAAGATGGAGGAAGTAAACAAAGAGCGTACTGTCTTGTTGGAAAAACTTATATTTTTTCCCACCTTTTTTTATCTAACCGTTTACGCTGGCGACTTTATTAAAGGCAGACACATTTAAATCTCTCTCTCTCTCTCTCTCTCTCTCTCTCTCTCTCTCTCTCTCTCTCGCAATGACGAAAACACCGTAATACATTTCCTAAACGTATTGAAGATTGTTAACAATCACTTAGATAAAATTAAGACAAAAGGGAAATAATAATCCGTTTCCACAGACCACAGGTGAAGAGAAAAGGGTCGCAGACCCCATGGGAACCACAGGGGAAGAGAAGAGGGTTCCACCGACCCCAAGAAAGAGAAAGCAGGTCCAGCCGACCCCAGGGGAAGAGAAAATGGATCTGAAGACCACAGGGGAAGAGAAAGGGGTCTACAGACCCCAGGGGAAGAGAAAGGGGTCTACAGACCACAGGGGAAGAGAAAGGGGTCTACAGACCACAGGGGAAGAGAAAGGGGTCTACAGACCACAGGGAAGAGAAAATGGTCTCAGACCCCAGGGGAAGGGAAAGGGGTACCCCAGGACCACAGGGGAAGAGAAAATGGTCTACAGGACCCAGGGGGAGGGAAAGGGGTTACAGACCCAAGGGAAGAGAAAAGGGGTCTACAGACCACAGGGAATGAGAAGGGTTCACAGGCCCCAGGGGGAAGAGAAAAATGGTCTACAGACCCCAGGGGAAGAGAAAGGGGTCCACAGACCCCAGGGGAAGAGAAAGGGGTCTACAGACCCCAGGGGAAGAGAAAGGGGTCCACAGACCCCAGGGGAAGAGAAAATGGTCTACAGACTCCAGGGGAAGAGAAAGGGGTCCACAGACCCCAGGGGAAGAGAAATGGTCTACAGACTCCAGGGGAAGAGAAAATGGTCTACAGACCCCAGGGGATGAGAAAGAGGTCTACAGACCCCAGGGGAAGAGAAAATGGTCCACGGACCCCAGGGGGAGAGAAAATGGTCCACCGACCCCAGGGGAAGAGAAAGAGGTACACTAAGTTAAGTATATCTTGTTCCTAGCAACGTGACCTAGAGCGTATTGTGGGATCACGAACCACACTATATCGAGAAATGAACTTCTATCACCAGAAATAAATTTCTCTGATTCCGTGTTGACCGAGCCGGGAATCGAACCTGGGACCACCGGATTGGCAGCCCAGCTCGAAAACCACTCGTCCAACGTGGAACTAAGAGGTACACTGACCACAGGGGAAGAGAAAGAGGTCCACGGACCCCAGGGGAAGAGAAAGAGGTCCACGGACCCCAGGGGGAGAGAAAGAGGTCCACGGACCCCAGGGGAAGAGAAAGAGGTACACTGACCACAGGGGAAGAGAAAGAGGTCCACCGACCCCAAGGAAAGAGAAAGAGGTCCACCGACCCCAGGGGAAGAGAAAATGGTCTAAAGACCACAGGGGAAGAGAAAGGGGTCTACAGACCACAGGGGAAGAGAAAGGGGTCTACAGACCCCAGGGGAAGAGAAAGGGGTCCACAGACCACAGGGGAAGAGAAAATGGTCTAAAGACCCCAGGGGAAGGGAAAGGGGTCTACAGACCACAGGGGAAGAGAAAGGGGTCTACAGACCACAGGGGAAGAGAAAATGGTCTACAGACCCCAGGGGAAGGGAAAGGGGTCCACAGACCACAGGGGAAGAGAAAATGGTCTACAGACCCCAGGGGAAGGGAAAGGGGTCTACAGACCCAAGGGGAAGAGAAAGGGGTCTACAGACCACAGGGGAAGAGAAAGGGGTTCACAGACCCCAGGGGAAGAGAAAATGGTCTACAGAACCCAGGGAAAGAGAAAGGGGTCCACAGACCCCAGGGGAAGAGAAAATGGTCTACAGACCCCAGGGGAAGAGAAAGGGGTCCACAGACCCCAGGGGAAGAGAAAATGGTCTACAGACTCCAGGGGAAGAGAAAGGGGTCCACAGACCCCAGGGGAAGAGAAATGGTCTACAGACTCCAGGGGAAGAGAAAATGGTCTACAGACCCCAGGGGATGAGAAAGGGGTCTACAGACCCCAGGGGAAGAGAAAATGGTCTACAGACCCAGGGGAAGAGAAAGGGGTCCAGAGACCCCAGGGGAAGAGAAAGGGGTCTACAGACCACAGGGGAAGAGAAAGGGGTCTACAGACCACAGGGGAAGAGAAATTGTCTACAGACCCCAGGGGAAGAGAAAATGGTCTACAGACCAAAGGGGAAGAGAAAGGGGTCCACAGACTCCAGGAGAAGAGAAAGGGTCCGCAGACCACAGGGGAAGAGAAAGGGGTTCGTAAACTATAGGGGAAGAGAAAGGGGTCTACAGACCAACAGGGGAAGAGAAAGGGGTCCACAGACCACAGGAGAAGAGAAAGGGGTCTACAGACCACAGGGGAAGAGGAAGGGGTCCACAGACCACAGGGGAAGAGAAAGGGGTCTACAGACCCTAGGGGAAGAGAAAGGAGTCCACAGACCCCAAGGGAAGAGAAAGGGGTCCACAAACCATAGGGGAAAAGAAAGGGGACCACAGACCCCAGGGGAAGAGAAAGGGGTCCACAAACCATAGGGGAAGAGAAAGGGGTCCACAGACCCCAGGGGAAGAGAAAGGGGTCCACAAACCATAGGGGAAGAGAAAGAGGTCTACAGACCACAGGGGAAGAGAAAGGGGTCCAGAGACCACAGGGGAAGAAAAAGGGGTCTACAGACCCCAGGGGCAGAGAAAGGGGTCCACAGACCATATGGGAAGAGAAAGGGGTCCACGAACCATAGGGGAAGACAAAGGGGTTTACAGACCCCAGGGAAGAGAAAGGGGTCCACAGACCCCAGAGGAAGAGAAAGGGTGGGTCACAGACCGGGCCTAGGGGAGAGAAAGGGGTCCACAGACCCCAGGGGAAGAGAAAGGGGTCCACAGACCCCAGGGGAAGAGAAAGGGGTCCAAAGACCATATGGGATAAGAAAGAGGTCCACAGACCATATGGGAAGAGAAAGGGGTCTACAGACCATATGGGAAGAGAAAGGGGTCTACAGACCCCAGGGGAAGAGAAAGGGGTCCACAAACCATATGGGAAGAGAAAGCGGTCTACAGATCCCAGAGGAAGAGAAAGGGGTCCACAAACCATATGGTGTAGAAAGCGGTCTACAGACCCCAGAGAGAAGAAAGGGGTCCACAACATCATGGGGAGAGAAAGGGGTGGTCCACAAACCATAGGGGAGGAGAAATGGGTCCACAAACCATATGGGAAAAGAAAGAGGTCCAGAGACCCAAGGGGACGAGAAAGGGGTCCACAAACCATAGGGGAAGAGAAAGGGTTCCACAAACCATACGGGAAGAGAAAGGGGTCCACAGACCATATGGGGAGAGAAAGGGGTCCGCAGACCATAGGGGAAAAGGAAGAGGTCCACAGACCATATGGGAAGAGAAGGCGGTCTACAGACCACAGGGGAAGAGAAAGGGGTCCACAAACCATTGGGGAAGAGAAAGGGGTCCACAGACCATATGGGGAGAGAAAGGGGTCCGCAGACCATAGGGGAAAAGGAAGAGGTCCACAGACCATATGGGAAGAGAAAGCGGTCTACAGACCCCAGGGGAAGAGAAAGGGTTCCACAAACCATAGGGGAAGAGAAAGGGTTCCACAAACCAAAGGGGAAGAGAAAGGGGTCCACAGACCATAGGGGAAAAGGAAGAGGTCCACAGACCATATGGGAAGAGTAAGCGGTCTACAGACCCCAGGGGAAGAGAAAGGGGTCCACAAACCATAGGGGAAGAGAAAGGGGTCCACAAACCATAGGGGAAGAGAAAGGGGTCCACAAACCACAGGGGAAGAGAAAGGGGTCCACAGACCATATGGGGAGAGAAAGGGGTCTGCAGACCCCAGGGGAAGAGAAAGGGGTCCACAAACCATATGGGAAAAGAAAGAGGTCAACAGACCATATGGGAAGAGAAAGGGGTCTACAGACCCCAGGGGAAGAGAAAGAGGTCCACAAACCATAGGGGAAGAGAAAGTAGTCCACAAACCATAGGGGAAGAGAAAGGGGTCCACAGACCATAGGGGAAAAGGAAGAGGTCCACTAGACCATAATGGGAAGAGAAAGCGGTCTACGAGACCCCAGGGGAGAGAAAGGGGAAAGGGGTCCACAAACCATAGGGGAAGAGAAAGGGGTCCACAAACCATAGGGGAAGAGAAAGGGGTCCACAAACCACAGGGGAAGAGAAAGGGGTCCACAGACCATATGGGGAGAGAAAGGGGTCTGCAGACCCCAGGGGAAGAGAAAGGGGTCCACAAACCATATGGGAAAGAAAGAGTCAACAGACCTATGGGGTGGGAAGAAAAAGGGGTCTACAGACCCAGGGGAAGAGAAAGAGGTCCACAAACCATAGGGAAGAGAAAGAGTCCAAAAACCATAGGGGAAGAGAAAGGGGTCAACAGACCATATGGGGAGAGAGAGGGGTCTGCAGACCCCAGGGGAAGAGAAAGGGGTCCACACACCATATGGGAAGAGAAAGGGGTCTAGAGACCCCAGGGGAAGAGAAAGGGGTCCACAAACCATATGGGAAGAGAAAGGGGTCTACAGACCCCAGGGGATGAGAAAGGGGTCCACAGACCATATGGGAAAAGAAAGGGGTCCACAGACCATATGGGAAAAGAAAGAGGTCCACAGACCATATGGGAAGAGAAAGGGGTCCAAAGACCATATGGGGAAGAGAAAGGGGTGTCTACAGACCCCAGTGAGAAAGGGGGTCCACAGACCCCGAGAGAAGGGGAAAGGGGTCCTCCAGACCCCAGAAGAGATAGAGGTCCACAAACCATAGGGGAAGAGAAAGGGGTCTACAAACCATATGAGTAGAGAAAGGAGTCTACAGATTCCAGGGGAAGAGAAAGGGGTCCACAGACCATATGGGAAGAGAAAGGGGTCTACAGACCCCAGGGGAAGAGAAAGGGGTCCACAGACCCCAGAGGAAGAGAAAGGGGTCCACAAACCATATGGGAGGAGAAAGAGGTCTAGAGACCCCAGGGAAGAGAAAGGGGTCCACAAACCATAGGGGAAGAGAAAGGGGTCCACACACCATATGGGAAGAGAAAGGGGTCTACAGACCCCAGGGGAAGAGAAAGGGGTCCACAGACCATATGGGAAGAGAAAGGGGTCTACAGACCCCAGGGGAAGAGAAAGGGCTACACAGACCACAGGGGAAGAGAAAGAGGTCCATAGACCACAGGGGAAGAGAAAGGGGTCCACCGACCACAGGGGAAGAGAAAGAGGTCCACAGACCCAAGGGGAAGAGAAAGATGTCCACAGACCACAAGGGAAGAGAAAGAGGTCCAAAGACCCCCGGGGAAGAGAAAGAGGTCCACAGACCACAGGGGAAGCGAAAGCGGTCCACAGACCCCAGGGGAAGAGAAAGAGGTCCATCGACCACAGGGGAAGAGAAAGGGGTCCACAGACCCCAGTGGAAGAGAAAGAGGTTCACGGACCACAGGGGAAGAGAAAGAGGTCCACAGACCCCAGTGGAAGAGAAAGATGTCCACAGACCACAGGGGAAGAGAAAGAGGTCCACAGACCCCAGGGGAAGAGAAAGAGGTCCACCGACCACAGGAGAAGAGAAAGAGGTCCACCGACCCCAGGGGAAGAGAAAGATGTCCACAGACCACAGGGGAAGAGAAAGGGGTCTACAGACCACAGGGGAAGAGAAAGGGGTCCACAGACCCCAGGGAAAGAGAAAATGGTCTACAGACCACAGGGGAAGAGAAAGGGGTCTACAGACCCCAGTGGAAGATAGAAAGGGGTCTACAGACCCCACGGGAAGAGAAAATGGTCTACAGACCCCAAGGGAAGAGAAATGGTCTACAGATCCAAGGGGAAGAGGAAATGGTCTACAGACCCCAGGGGAAGAGAAATTGGTCCCAAAAAAACCAATAGGGGAAGAGGAAGGGGTCTACAGACCACAGGGGAAGGGAAAGGGGTCCACAGACCATAGGGGAAGAGAAAGGGGTCTACAGACCACAGGGGAAAAGAAAATGGTCTACAGACCCCAGGGGAAGAGAAATGGGTCCCCAAACCATAGGGGAAGAGGAAATGATCTACAGACCCAAGGGGAAGAGAAATGGGTCCCCAAACCATAGAAGAAGAGAAAGGGGTCTACAGACCCCAGGGGAAGGGAAAGGGGTCCAAAGACCACAGGGGAAGAGAAAGGGGTCCACAGACCCCAGGGGAAGAGAAAATGGTCTACAGACCCCAGGGGAGGAGAAAGGGGTCCCCAAACCATAGAGGAATAGAAAGGGGTCTACAGACCACAGGGGAAGGGAAAAAGGTCCACAGACCACAGGGGAAGAGAAAGGGGTCCACAGACCCCAGGGGAAGAGAAAATGGTCTACAAACCCCAGGGGAAGAGAAATGGGTCCCCAAACCATAGGGGAAGGGAAAGGGGTCTACAGACCACAGGGGAAGAGAAAGGGGTCTACAGACCACAGGGGAAGGGAAAGGGGTAAGGGGTCCACAGAACCACAGGGGAAGTGAAAGGGGTCTAACAGAACCACAGGGGAGAAAGGGGAAAGGGGTCCACGAACCACAGGGGAAGTGAAAGGGGTCCTACAGACCACGGGGAGGAGGGAAAGGGGTCCACAGACTCCAGGGGTGGAAGAGAAGGGGTCACACTCAGGGGAAGAGAAAGGGGTCTACAGACCACAGGGGAAGAGAAAGGGGTCCACAGACCCCAGGGGAAAAGAAAGGGGTCCACAGACCACAAGGGAAGAGAAAGGGGTCCACAGACTCCAGGGGAAGAGAAAGGGGTCCACAGACCACAGGGGAAGAGAAAGGGGTCCACAGACCACAGGGGTAAGAGAATCCGGGGTCAGACTCAGGGAAAAGAAATGGGGTCCACAGACCACAGGGGTGGAAGAGTGGTCCACAGACTCCAGGGGAAGAGAAAGGGGTCCATAGACCACAGGGGAAGAGAAAGGGGTCCACAGACTCCAGGGGAAGAGATAGGGGTCCATAGACCACAGGGGAAGAGAAAGGGGTCCACAGACTCCAGGGGAAGAGAAAGGGGTCTACAGACTCCAGGGGAAGAGAAAGGGGTCCATAGACTCCAGGGGAAGAGAAAGGGGACCACAGACTCCAGGGGAAGAGAAAGGGGTCTACAGGCTCCAGGGGAAGAGAAATGGGTCCACAGACTCCAAGAGAAGAGAAAGGGGTCCACAGACTCAGGGAAGAAGAAAGGGGGGGGTCCACAGACTCCAGGGGAAGAGAAATGGGTCATCAGACTCCAAGGGAAGAGAAAGGGGTCCACAGACTCCAGGGGAAGATAAAGGGGTCCACAGACTCCAGGGGAAGAGAAAGGGGTCTACAGACTCCAGGGGAAGAGAAAGGGGTCTACAGACCACAGGGGAAGAGAAAGGGGTCCACAGACTCCAGGGGAAAAGAAAGGGGTCCACAGACCACAGGGGAAGAGAAAGGGGTCTACAGACTCCAGGGGAAGAGAAAGGGGTCCACAGACCACAGGGGAAGAGAAAGAGGTCTACAGACTCCAGGGGAAAAGAAAGGGGTCCACAGACCACAGGGGAAGAGAAAGGGGTCCACAGACTCCAGGGGAAGAGAAAGGGGTCTACAGACCACAGGGGAAGAGAAAGGGGTCCACAAACCCCAGGGGAATAGAAAGGGGTCCACAGACTCCAGGGGAAGAGAAAGGGGTCCACAGACTCCAGGGGAAGAGAAAGGGGTCCACTGGCTCCAGGGGAAGAGAAATGGGTCCACAGACTCCAAGGGAAGAGAAAGGGGTCCACAGACTCCAGGGG
The DNA here is from genome assembly GCF_015104395.2 of Macrobrachium nipponense. Taxonomy (NCBI): domain Eukaryota; kingdom Metazoa; phylum Arthropoda; class Malacostraca; order Decapoda; family Palaemonidae; genus Macrobrachium; species Macrobrachium nipponense. The sequence continues at coordinate 14,291,800 of NC_087202.1, forward strand.
AAGAGAAAGGGGTCCACAGACTCCAGGGGAAGAGAAATGGGTCCACAGACTCCAAGGGAAAAGAAAGGGGTCCACAGACTCCAGGGGAAGAGAAAGGGGTCCACAGACTCCAGGGGAAGAGAAAGGGGTCCACAGACTCCAGGGGAAGAGAAAGGGGTCCACAGACCACAGGGGAAGAGAAAGGGGTCCACAGACCCCAGGGGAAGAGAAAGGGGTTCACAGACCACAGGGGAAGAGAAAGGGGTCCACAGACCCCAGGGGAAGAGAAAGGGGTCCACAGACTCCAGTGGAAGAGAAAGGGGTCCACAGGCTCCAGGGGAAGAGAAAGGGGTCCACAGACTCAAGGGGAAAAGAAAGGGGACCACAGACTCCAAGGGAAGAGAAAGGGGTCCACAGACCACAGGGGAAGAGAAAGGGGTCCACAGACTCCAAGGGAAGAGAAAGGGGTCCACAGACTCCAGGGGAAGAGAAAGGGGTCTACAGACTCCAGGGGAAGAGAAAGGGGTCCACAGACTCAAGGGGAAGAGAAAGGTGTCCACAGACCACAGGGGAAGAGAAAGGGGTCCACAGACTCCAGGGGAAGAGAAAGGGGTTCACAGACCACAGGGGAAGAGAAAGGGGTCCACAGACTCCAGGGGAAGAGAAAGGGGTCCACAGACTCTAGGGGAAGAGCAAGGGGTCCACGACTGGGGAGAAAAGGGAAAGTGGGGTCTACAGACCGCAGGGGAAGAGAAAGGTGTCCACAGACTCCAGGGGAAGAGAAAGGGGTCCACAGACCACAGGGGAAGAGAAAGGGGTCTACAGACCACAGGGGAAGAGAAAGGGGTCCACAGACCCCAGGGGAAGAGAAAGGGGTCCACAGACCCCAGAGGAAGAGAAAGGGGTCCCCAAACTATAGGGGAAGAGAAAGAGGTCCACAGACCACAGGGGAAGAGAAAGGGGTCTACAGACCACAGGGGAAGAGAAAGGGGTCCACAGACTCCAGGGGTAGTGAAAGGGTTTGCAGCCTCCTGGAGAAGAGAAAGGGGTTCGCAAACTATAGGGGAAGAGAAAGGGGTCTACAGACCTACATGGGAAGAGAAAGGGGTTTACAGACCACAGTGGAAGAGAAAGGGGTCCACAGACCACAGGGGAAGAGAAAGGGGTTTACAGACTCCAGGGGAAGAGAAAGGGGTCCACAGACCACAGGGGAAGAGAAAGGGGTCTACAGACCCTAGGGGAAGAGAAAGGGGTCTACAGACCCTAGGGGAAGAGAAAGGGGCCCACAGACTGCAGGTGAAGAGAAAGGGGTCCATAAACCATAGGGGAAGAGAAAGGGGTCTACAGACCCCAGGGGAAGAGAAAGGGGTTTACAGACCCCAGGGGAAGAGACAGGGGTCCACAAACCATAGGGGAAGAGAAAGGGGTCTACAGACCCCAGGGGAAGAGAAAGGGGTCGACAGACCCCAGGGGAAGAGAAAGGGGTCCACAAACCATAGGGGAAGAGAAAGGGGTCTACAGACAACAGGGGAAGAGAAAGGGGTCCAGAGACCACAGGGGAAGAGAAAGGGGTTTACAGACCCTAGGGGAAGTGAAAGGGGTCCACAGACCCCAGGGGAAGAGAAAGAGTCCACAGACCATATGGGAAAAGAAAGAGGTCCACAGACCATATGGGAAGAGAAAGGGGTCTACAGACCATATGGGGAGAGAAAAGGGTCTACAGACCCCAGGGGAAGAGAAAGGTGTCCACAGACCATATTGGAAGAGAAAGGGGTCTACAGACCCCAGGTTAAAAGAAAGAGGTCCACAGACCATATGGGAAAAGAAAGAGGTCCACATACCATATGGGAAGAGAAAGAGGTCTACAGACCCCAGGGGAAGAGAAAGGGATCCACAAACCATAGGTGAAGAGAAAGGGGTCCACAAACCATATGGGAAGAGAAAAGGGTCTACAGACCCCAGGGGAAGAGAAAGGGAACCACAAACCATATGGGAAGAGAAAGCGGTTTACAGACCCCAGGGGAAGAGAAAGGGGTCCACAAACCATAGGGGAAGAGAAAGGGTTCCACAAACCATAGGGGAAGAGAAAGGGGTCCACAAACCATATGGGAAGAGAAAGGAGTCCACAGACCCCAGGGGAAGAAAAAGGGGTCCATAAACCATATGGGAAAAGAAAGAGGTCCACAGACCATAATGGAGAAAGAAAGGGGTCTACAGACCCCAGGGGAAGAGAAAGGGGTCCACAAACCATAGGGGAAAAGAAAGAGGTCCACAGACCCCAGGGGATGAGAAAGGGGTCCACAAACCATATGGGAAGAGAAAGGGGTGTACAGACCCAAGGGGAAGAGAAAGGGGTCCAAAGACCATATGGGAAAAGAAAGGTCCACAGACCATATGGGAAGAGAAAGGGGTCTACAGACCCCAGGGGAAGAGAAAGGGGTCCACCAACCATAGGGGAAGAGAAAGGGGTCCACAAACCATATGGGAAGATTAAGGGGTCTACAGACCCAGGGGAAGAGAATGGGGTCCACAGACCATATGGGAAGAGAAAGGGGGTCTACAGACCCAGGGGAAAAGAAAGGGGTCCATACCATATGGGAAGAGAAAGGTCTACCAGACAGCCCAGAAGAGAAAGGGTCCACAAACCCGATATGGGAAGAGAAAAGGGGTCCACAAACCATAGGAAAATACAGGGGAAGACATAAAGAAGTCGCCAGGCAGAAGGAGGGGATGAGAAAAGGGGTCCACAAACCATTGGGAAGAGAGGGGTGTACAGACCCAGGGAAGAGAAAGGGGTCCAAAGAACCCCCAATCCATAAACAATTTGGGAAAAGAAAGGTCCACAGACCATATGGGAAATAGAAAGGGGTCTACAGACCCCAGGGGAAGAGAAAGGGTCCACAACACCATAGGGGAAAAGAGAGGGGTCCACAAACCATATGGGGAAAGATTAGGGGTATACAGACCCCAGGGGAAAGAAAGAAAGAATGGGGTCCACAGACCATATGGGAAGAGAAAGGGGTCTACAAGACCCAGGGGAAGAGAAAGGGTCCATATACAGGGATAGAAAGAGGGGTCCACACCCTCCTATGGGTAAAGAGAAAGTGTCTACAGACCCATAAAGAGCATAAAGGGGTCCCACAAAACAACATAGGGGAAGAGAAAGGGGTCACAGACTATGGGGGAAGAGAAAGGGGTCTACCATACCCCAGACCCCCAGAGGAAAGGGGAGAAAAGGGGTCCACAGACCATATGGGAAGAGAAAGTGGTCCACATACCATATGGAAAGAGAAAGGTGTCCACATACCATATGGGAAGAGAAAGGGGTCTACAGACCCCAGGGGAAGAGAAAGGGGTCCACAAACCATATGGGAAGAGAAAGGGGCCCACAAACCATATGGGAAGAGAAAGGGGTCCACAAACCATATGGGAAGAGAAAAGGGTCTACAGACCCCAGATGAAGAGAAAGGGGTCCACAGACCATATGGGAAGAGAAAGGGGTTCACAAACCATAGGGGAAGAGAAAGGGGTCCACAGACTCCAGGGGAAGAGAAAGGGGTCCACAAACCATATGGGAAGAGAAAGGTGTCCACAGACCATATGGGAAGAGAAAGGGGTCTACAGACCCCAGGGGAAGAGAAAGGGGTCCACAAACCATAGGGGAAGAGAAAGGGGTCTACAGACCCCAGGGGAAGAGAAAGGGGTCCACAGACCCCAGGGGAAGAGAAAGGGGTCCACAAACAATATGGGAAGAGAAAGGGGTCCACAGACCATATGGGAAGAGAAAGGGGTCCACAGACCATATGGGAAGAGAAAGGGGTCCACAGACCATATGGGAAGAGAAAGGGGTCTACAGACCCCAGGGGAAGAGAACGGGATCCACAGACCATATGGGAAGAGAAAAGGGTCTACAGACCCCAGGGGAAGAGAAAGGGGTCCAAAGACCATATGGGAAGAAAAGTGCCCACAGACCATTTGGTGAAGAGAAAGGGTCTGGGTTCTACAGACCCCGGTGGGGAGAGAAAGGGGTACCATAGACCATATGGGAAGAGAAAGGGGTCCACAGACCATATGGGAAGAGTAAGGGGTCTACAGACCCCAGGGAAGAGAAAGGGGCCCACAAACCATAGGGGAAGAGAAAGAGGTCCACAAACCATATGGGAAGAGAAAGGGGTCTACAGACCCCAGGGGAAGAGAAAGGGGTCCAAAGACCATATGGGAAGAGAAAGGGGTCTACAGACCCCAGGGGAAGAGAAAGGGATCCACAGAACCCCGGAGGGGAAGAGAAAGGGGTGGGTCCACAATCCATATGGGAAGAGAAACGGGGTCCACAGACCATATGGGAAGAGAAAGGTTTCTACAGACCCCAGGGGAAGAGAAAGGGGTCCACAAACCATAGTGGAAGAGAAAGGGGTCCACAGACCATATGGGAAGAGAAAGGGGTCTACAGACCCCAGGGGAAGTGAACGGGGTCCACAGACCATATGGGAAGAGAAAGGGGTCCACAGACCATTTGGGAAGAGAACGGGGTCAACAGACCCCAAGGGAAGAGAAAGGGGTCCAGAGACCATATGGCAAGAGAAAGAGGTCCACAGACCATATGGGAAGAGGAAAGGTGTCGCCACAGACCCCACAAGGGAAGAGAAAGGGGTCCACAAACCATAGGGGAAGAGAAAGGGGTCCACAAACCATAGGGGAAGAGAAAGGGGTCCACAAACCATAGGGGAAGAGAAAGGGGTCCACAGACCATATGGGAAAAGAAAGAGGTCCACAGACCATATGGGAAGAGAAAGGGGTCCACAGACCATATAGGAAGAGAAAGGGGTCTACAGACCCCAGGGGAAGAGATAGGGTTCCACAAACCATAGGGGAAGAGAAAGGGGTCCACAAACCATAGGGGAAGAGAAAGGGGTCCACCAACCATAGGGGAAGAGAAAGGGGTCCACAGACCATATGGGAAGAGAAATGGGTCCCCAGACCATATGAGAAAAGAAAGAGGTCCACAGACCATATGGGAAGAGAAAGGGGTCCACAGACCATATGGGAAGAGAAAGGGGTCTACAGACCCCAGGGGAAGAGAAAGGGGTCCACAAACCATAGGGGAAGAGAAAGGGGTCCACAAACCATAGGGAAAGAGAAAGGGGTCCACAGACTCCATGATAAGAGAAAGGGGTCCATAGACCCTATGGGAAGAGAAATGGGTCCACAGACCCCAGGGGAATAGAAAGGGGTCCACAAACCATATGGGAAGAGAAAGAGGTCTACAGACCCCAGGGGAAGAGAAAGGGGTCCACAAACCATATGGGAAGAGAAAGAGGTCTACAGACCCCAGGGGAAGAGAAAGGGGTCTACAGACCCCAGGGGAAGAGAAAGGGGTCCACAAACCATATGGGAAGAGAAAGGGGTCCACAGACCCCAGGGGAAAAGAAAGAGTTCTACAGACCCAAGGGGAAGAGAAAGGGGTCCACAGACCACAGAAGAAGAGAAAGGGGTCCACAAATCATATGGGAAGAGAAAGAGGTCTACAGACCCCAGGGGAAGAGAAAGGGGTCTACAGACCCCAGGGGAAGAGAAAGGGGTCCACAAACCATATGGGAAGAGAAAGGGGTCCACAGACCCCAGGGGAAAAGAAAGCGGTCTACAGACCCAAGGGGAAGAGAAAGGGGTCCACAGACCCCAGGGGAAGAGAAAGGGGTCCACAGACCCCAGGGGAAGAGAAAGGGGTCCACAGACCCCAGGGGAAGAGAAAGAGGTCCACAGACCATATGGGAAAAGAAAGAGGTCCACAGACCATATGGGAAGAGAAAGGGGTCTACAGACCCCAGGGGAAGAGAAAGGGGTCCACAAACCATAGGGGAAGAGAAAGGGGTCCACAAACCATAGAGGAAGAGAAAGGGGTCCACAAACCATATGGGAAGAGAAAGAGGTCTACAGACCCCAGGGAAGAGAAAGGGGTCCGCAGACCCCAGGGGAAGAGAAAGACGTCTATAGACCCCAGGGGAAGATAAAGGGGTCCACAGACCACAGGGTAAGAGAAAGAGGTCTACAGACCACAAGGGAAGAGAAAGTGGTCCGCAGACTAAGGAAAGAGAAAGGGGTCCACAGACTCCAGGGGAAGAGACAGGGGTCATCTAAACGTCATATTGATTGTGCATGAAATCATTTACTGTTGTCACTTTTTTAGTTTTCTGTAAAAGAAACTGTCCGCCATCAGAGCTTAAAAACTACTGTGGCTAGAGGGCTGCAAATTTGTATGTTGATCATCCACCCTCCAATCATCAAACAATAAATTTCAGCCCTCTAGCCTCAGTAGTTATTTTTTTTTTATCTAAGGTTACAGTTAGCCCTGATCTTGCGTCTGGTACCGCTATACGTGCCAACAACGGGTCACCTCTGGCCCATGGCTGAGAGTCGCATGGGCCGCAGCTAAGTGTTTCACACAGCATTATTAAGCTGCACAGAAAACTCGATTGTACCGAAGAAACTTCGGCGCCTTTTTTACTTGTTTCGTTTTGAGAATGATAAGAAAAACTAAACGGCCATTAAGGGAGCAAGAGCCCGTGCTGGCATAAGGTCGCCTTCATCTTAGGATGGTTGATTCAATTTTTGTCCGGATATGCAAAATCTCCCTAATCTCAAAACAATCTCCCTAATCTCTCTCTGGATTTACAAGAGCTCCCTAATGATTCTAGTTAGTTGGTGATGGCGAGGAGAAATGTAGCGGCTGGTGGAAGAGCATCGAATCCCAATAGAGAATCTTGATGAATGTTTACCTTTATTATTATATTATCATTATTATAGGACGCCAATGAATGGCGCAGGAATTCGGGCGCCAGGCGCCCTTGGGACCCGCATGTAAGAGCGAAGAGGCGCCCCCCTACGCCATTAAGTGATAATTACAGGGAGAGAGAGAGAGAGAGAGAGAGGAGAAAGAGAGAGAGAGAGAGAGAGCGAGAGTCCCAGGGGGCATTAAGTGTCGGTCTACGACGATGCCATAGAATGAGGGCGGAAAGGTTTGGGGTAGGGGGATGGGCTCTCGTGAGGGGAGATAAACATTGTGGTATGGCGATAAAGGGGAAAAAGGGGGAAGGGTATGGCTTGTGAGAGAGAGAGAGAGAGAGAATGCCAAAGATGCGGGTAGATTGGGAACATTTTTTTTATATCTCGAATTTTATCTTCCTAGCGATTCGTAATCTTATCTATTTGTCCGCAAATCTATGTATCAGTCTATCAAAATGAGAGAGAGAGAGAGAGAGAGAGAGAGAGAGAGAGAGAGAGAGAGAGAGAGAGAGAAGGTTTTCTTGGAAGCGTTCTGAAGTGTAGACATATAGGCCTAGCGCTCTCCGGAGTTTGTTGAAAGATGGTTTGTATCGAACATATTGTGTTTCAAGACTACAATCGACGCCAGGAAGGTTTAAAAATATATGTTGCTTTTCCTTTTGCTTTTCCTGTTGCTTTTCGGTGTTGTTTATCACTGAAATTTGTTGTGTTTTTTGTTGTTTAAATTATTTATTCGTTGTATCTTGTGTTGCTCGATGCACTGCTTGCTGTTAGCAAGACAGGCTGCGCTGTCAGTCATGTGTGGGTGACAGAGTGTGGCCGACGAAATAATATTAAATAGATAAGTAGTAACTGAGAGAGTTTGCAATATTCAGGTGGATATATTATCGTGCATATTGCAAAGACTTTTAAAGGTAATTATGTGCATTCTTTCCATGATTTTTGTATATATATATAAGATATTATATATATATATAATATATATGTTATAATATATATGCAGATATAGGATATATATTAAAAAATATATATAGATAATATTTAAATAGATAAGTAACTAACTAGATAGTCTGCAATATCAGGTGATTATATTCTCGTGCATATATCAAATACTTTTAAAGGTAATTCTGTGTATTCTTTCAATGATTTTAGTATATATATATAAATCCTTGACGATGTCTGAGTAAAGACGAAAGCGCTTGGATTTCTGACTATTATTTTCCTGTGGTATTCGCTTATTTATGAAGTCACGTGCATCTACAGTGATTTTTTTAAGCATATATATATATATCATATATATATATATATATATATATATATATATATATATATATGTATGTATATATATATATCTATGTATGTATATATATATGATATATATATATATATATATATATATATATATATATATATATATCTATTATGTATATATATGTACTATCATATATATATATATATATATATATATATATATATTTTGTTATATAATAAATGCATATTTGCGTATTTTGTTAAACTATACGTATGTATACTTTTCCAATACACTTTTTTCCATATTCTTTTATCAGAAAAAGTTTTTTGCAAAAGTCTCAACAAAATAAATAATAAAAAACAAAAATAAAACGCGCCATGAAGTCTGTGGAATAAAGGAATAGAAGAGAGAGAGAGAGAGAGAGAGAGAGAGAGAGAGGAGAGAGAGAGAGCGAAGACGGAAAGCAAGAAAAAGGGGGGAACCGAGAGATTCACCAAAGGTCGAAAATATTATGCAAATGAAACCATATGATTCTTGTCCACCGACCGAACGCGACATCTTTTGGCGGCCATCTTAAGGCGAGAGGGGAGTCGGGCTTAAAATGATTCTGGGCAACCTTCGATTTTAATGAAAGTCAGAAGGAAGAAGAAGAAGAAAAAGGAGAGAAGAAGAAGGCTGGAATTCAAGGTGACATCAAGACAGTGATGTAACTGGGCGGGATTTGTCAAATTCCATTTTTTCGGGACCATTATCTGTCGTTCTGTTTCCTATTGCATATTATTTTTCCAGGTGCCTGTCTGTCTGTCGCCTTCTCTAGCACTGGCCTACATATATACAGGCATACTTACGCACATACATGTACGAAG
>NC_087202.1:14305676-14310676 GCF_015104395.2 Macrobrachium nipponense
GCCCTAGGAGAGCTGTTAATCAGCTCAGTGGTCTGGTAAAGTTAAGAAAAATAGTATTAGGGCCGGAAGTTCCAGTTGCACGGCATCCTCTGGAGGGTTGTTCCACAGTCCAACATTGTGAGGAATAAAGGACTTCTGGAACTGAGAAATTCGACAGCGAGGCTCATTTACTGCTTACTGGTGCCTCTGGTGACGAGAGTTCTGTCTTATTTTTTTTTCACTGTAAGTTTCGTCCCCTCCACTTCTGAGTTTAGTATCCTTGAGTTTAGTTAACCTGGCCATTAGGAACCTTGTGCAGTTAGATTCACTGGTCTGTGCTTACCTTGGCAGTTACTTTTGGTGGTGTGGTAAACATGGTAAGTACTCGAAATATTGCTTATTCTCATATTCCGTAGGTTGTCATAGCATTATCATAAGTGCGTGCAAAAATGTTATACGTCTTACTGTTGTTGTTCAGGTGCTACTGATGTGTTGTTGGATTATTTGTGAATGTTTTATCATGTGTATGTGTTATGGTCATCATCGAGATTTTAAATATATGGTGATGGTTTTTCCTAGCTGCTGTATTGACGAAAGTGATGAGATACGAGTGAATTAAATATTCAGTAATAAGGAAGGCCAGTGAAGGAAACATATGTCATAGGATATATATATATATATTATATATATATAATATATAGATATATAATTATATATATATCTATATATATGTTATATATATATCGGATATATATATTGCTACTTTCAAAATGCATATATTCCCTCTTAGACTGTACAAAATGTTAGAATAGAATCGTGCAATATTTTTTCAGATTTCTAGATAGCTTAGAGATAGGATGTTTAAAATGTGTGTTCAGATTTCGCATAACATATTGTAAAAGAATATATAATGTAGAATGTAGAAAGAGAGAGATTTTCTTTATCCATTCGAAACTACGATTGTTTCCCTATTATGTCAGCATTGTGAGATTAGAGGAACTGCAAGATCTGTTTGCTTTCCTAATCTGTCAACACGATTGATAAGCGAGCTCGAATCTTCAATGTGTTTTGGGAATCTGTCATCAAGTAAGATAAGGGGCTTCTGCTTCGGTCGACCGAGTCGAGTACATGTCTTTTTTTTTAACAGACTGGTCTTGTACGCATATGTCTTTGCCAAGTGCCACATGCAGATTACACATTTTGTATGTAAAATTGCATAAGATTTCGAAGCTTCCAGAAAGAATTGGGTCTCAAAACGTTGTGTCATCTCCCCTGTCCAGCTTCCGCAAGGGAGAAGTATTTCATTACATCTCAGATACTCGAGGCGTTCAGATCTCTCTCTCTCTCTCTCTCTCTCTCTCTCTCTCTCTCTCTCTCTCTCTCGACATCCTTGAGATTATATTAACGTAACATAAATTGGTCACTCGTAACTTGAGAATTTCATATTTGATATTCTTAGAGTTTATTTAGTATTATTTAGTGTTTTTGTGGAATCTGAACAAACATTGTTGTTGTAACGGCGCCTGGTTTTTGTGAAAGTGTAAAACAAGACTGCAGCAAAGAAAGAAGTTGGTATACCAAAAAGGTAAAGTGTGTTATATTTTTATTAGTTACAACTAATAACTAAAAACTAATAACTGAACGGAACAGTGGTTAACTAATAACTGAATTGAACAGTGGTTAACTGATAACTAATAACAGATGGTTACGAAGGTTTATTAAAAACTGATGGTTACAATGTTTTGAGTGAAAAGATTTACACTTTTACACATTGCAAATTTTTGTGTTTTGTGTTTGTTTCATTTTTTGCATTTTTTCATTTTCTTGTTGAAGTGTGCCTTTTTATTTTGATACTGTCCACATATTTCTGTATTTTTATTTACATTCACAATTTAATTGACTTAATTATTTTCATTGCTTAATCATTGCACATTTAATTAAATTTAACACTTGTGAATTAATTTGCATTTACTTAGAATTCTTTTCAGGTTTTATTATTGTTTAGCACTTGTGAATTAATTTCTAATTTTCAATTATTGCCTAACACTTTTGAATTTCAATTGAATTAATTTTCTTGAATTTTGTGATATATTCATTTTGATTTAATTTTACTTAATTGATTCAAGAATTAATTAAACTTTAGTTTGTTTTCAAGTAACAGTAATTTTCCCTGATATTGTGAATTTCACTTATAAATTTTGAGTTTCATAATAAATAATTTGTATTTAAAATTTTTATAAGTATTTCATTTTTAACCAGTATATTTGCATTTGATTATATTGATGTTAGGTAGAAACATAGAGTGGTAATTGATCGGCTTTTCCTTCAATTTACTTGAAGTGACTTAGAACCAGGGAAGTACTTAGACTTCTGAAATCAGGGAAATACTTAGACTTTTAAAGTTGTTGATGGAGTAATGCCCTTTGATTAATTTAATTACTTACAAGATTACCTCACACCTGTTTTGATGAACTTAGTCTGATTTTCTGCAATACTGGTAAGTTATTAAGGGATCACTGTTGCCTTTAGAGTATTCAGTCGTTTAATACCTGTGATGAGGGTTCAGGTGTCTGGCTTTTGTGCGGTAACAATTGATGAATGGTAACCAGATACTTGGCACTTCGTAACAATATGAAATACGAAATACAATACAATGCGTGTAACGTCATGGATAAAGTATACACCATTTATAATATATAATATAATATATATATATATATATATATATATATATATATATATAATATATATATATATTAAACACATATCAGGATAAATATGCAAAGTCAGCTGCTAACCAATGTTCCCTATATGCGCCATTTCAAAAGAAAGCTTTCGTTTGTGTGAAGCAAACAAACAAATCAATAAGTGCATAAACAAACAAACATGCAAGGAAAATAACGTTGGCATGTACTGAAGAAGAGGTCTGTCGTGTTCCAGAACTTCATAACATAGCAACAAGTGATGCAGGCATTTGCAGGCCTTGCATGCAAATTCGTTTGGAAGGTGTCTTCAGTAATGGTGTGACTTGGTTACCAGGTTGGTTTTCTAATTAATTTTTTTTTCTTTTTGAAAAGTATGGAAGAAGAGACTGTTAATCGAGAATGGACTGACTGGTATTTATCTAACAACCAGGATTGCTTTGTAATCATGAGAAGATGAAGAGACTGGTGAAAAAAAATGACAGTGAAAGTGAATAGCATAAGAGAAAGTTTTCGTTTTGTAAACGAATGAATGATTGATATTTGTCTGCCTGAGAAATAGCAGAGACGGATGAAATAAATGGAAATTATTTTGTGAATGAATGAATGACTGATATTCGTATGATATTCAAAGCTGACTGGTAATAAGAAGTGGCAGAAGCAGGTGAAATAATTGTTTTTTTTTTTCTAGTGAATGAATGGATGAATGAATGATATATATCTAACAATCAAGGCTGACTGGTAGTGAGAAACAGCAGAGACAGGTGAAATAACAGGGAAGGTGAGAGAGAACGTTAACAAAACATGAGAGGAGATTTAGAATTAAAAGTGGAATGGCTGACATCTGTTTTAACATTCGGGACTGATTGGTAACAATGGAAAATGACAGATCCTGGCGAATGGAAGTAGAATGTAGACGTTACTGAAAACATAGTTATAAGATTATCGATCATTTGGCTACTTTGTTATCCAGATAACTGACTTTCGCTGCTTTGCGTGGATGAACCTCTTCAGTTCAGTTCTTTTGACGCTTTTGCCTTTTAGAAATATGGATGAATAACCGGGCTGCGTCCCCTGGCGGATGACCATCTTGACAGATTAAGGAGAAAAATCAATAAATAAACGCGTCATCGTGTTTTAGATATTTTGTTTGTGAGCACAGTAACAAACAAACAAACCGTAAAATAATAAATAAATGAACACGTCTTCGTGGTTGGCCTGTTTGTTTGTGAGCACACTAACAAACAAACAAACCGTAAAATAATGAATAAATGAACACGTCTTCGTGGTTGGCCTGTTTGTTTGTGAGCACGCATTAAAAAAAAGATACTTTGTCAAGCAGCTTTGATTTAGACTTAGAAGTTGAGACACATACATTTTTCTCTAAGCACATTAGTATTTGTTAATCTGTTCGTAGGCTCAAAAACCAACAGCTCAAAAACAAGCAGGTCCAACATGAGGACTTATTTGTCTATCGATTTCCTTTACTGTTTGTTGTTTTGTTCGAGCACTCAAAATCAAACAGGCCAAAAATGGCGCCTCAGTGGCGTGGTTGGTTTGGTGTTTGCTTCTCACCTCGGTGGTCGCGGGTTCGATTCCCGGCCATTCCATTGAGGAGTGAGAGATGTGTATTTCTGGTGATAGAAGTTCACTCTCGACGTGGTTCGGAAGTCACGTAAAAAGCCGTTGGTCCCGTTGCTGAATAACCACTGGTTCCATGCAACGTAAAAACACCAAACAAACAAACAAACAAACAAACAGGCGAACCTCGAGAATGTGTTGATTTATTTATTTACTTTACAGTTTGTTTCCTTGTTCTCGTGCTCACAAACAAAGAGGCCAAACGCGAGGACGCATTTACTTTGTTTATTTTTCTCGTTAATCTGTCAACATCGTCATCCGTCACGCGACGCAGCCCGGCTATTCATCCGTATTCATTCACAGTACGACAGGATCCAGGAATACACTTCATAATATTAGTGAGAAATGAATTTATCGATATATTCTTGAATTACAGAAGGTTTCAAGATGTTTTCAGTTATTTACTACTACAGCATATTGCATGAAATACAACAATTCTTTTCACTTCCCCGGTACTGTATCGTCGAAGTGACGCCAAATGAAAATATTAAGTCAAGGAGCCTATGATAGATTTATTATTATTATTATTATACTTTAAGACTCATTCTCTGTATTAAATCAGTAAATCATTAATAAAGTCACACACACAGCGGTAATCTCTGCTATGATAAATAAACTAATAAGAGTACCTACACTTCAACAGCTTGGTCGGATAACTGAATCAACAGAGCTTTCAAA
>NC_087202.1:14315676-14343176 GCF_015104395.2 Macrobrachium nipponense
CAATATCAGCTTCATTAATATCTATGTCAGCTAAATATTCACTATTTTCATCCCTTACTTCTATATCATTATCTTCATTATCTATTCTAGGGGTGAATTCTCTCTTATATCGTTCTGCCAGTATGTTGCAAATTTCCTTTTTTTCATTCGTTAATCTCCCTTCAATTCTCAGAGGGCCTATTTCTATTCTTCTTTTATTCATCTTCTTCGCATATGAGTATAATAGCTTGGGGTTTTGCTTGATATTTAATAGGGTTTTTTCTTCCAAGTCCCGTTTTTCATTTTCTTTTGATTGTATAATCTTTTGTTCTGCATTTTCTATCTTACTTTTTAGTTCTATAACTTTCCATGCATTTTTTTCTTTTGCAAGACCTTTTTTCCACTTTCTGATTTTCTGGAACAAGATCCTTCTGTCTCTTGGTATGCATGAATGATGTTTACTTTTCTTCTTCGGTATATATTTTTCCACTATTTTCTCCAATATTTTATATAATATCTCCGTATTTACCCTTATGTCATCACTTACGAAAATGTTATCCCAATCTTTGTTTAATTCTTCATTAATTTCTGACCATTTTATATTTTTACTGTAGAAAGTTGTATTTTCCATATCCTTCCCACTTTTTCATTTCTTGCTTATCTCTATTTTCACTTGCTTTGGAATGAACTGTTAATTCTATGACATTATGGTCTGAAATATTCGCATTATAAACTATTATTTCTTTAACATAATTCATCTCGTTCACAAATACTAGGTCTAAAGTATTTTCCTTTCTTGTTGGCAGGTGATTTATTTGTTGAATGTTGTATTCTAGTAGCATATCTAATAGCTTTTCAAATTGCCTCTTATCTTCTGCACTACTATTACTCTCTTTTTTATATGTATAAGTACAACCACAATCTCCTATTCGTTCTTTCCATTCTACGAAAGGAAAGTTGAAGTCACCAGATAGGAGATAGTCCAGTCCTTGTGATTTCTACATATATCATCCAATTTTTCAATTATTAAGTCAAACTCTTTAGTATTAGGGGAGGTCTATATATTACTGATGTTCATTCAATGATTTTTCAGATTCAAATTCTACCGCTATTAGTTCACATTCTGAGTTACTATATTTCTCATATATTTTTCCTTGTTTTTTGTCTTTCCCATATATTGCGGTTCCCCCTTGATTCCTATTTTTTCTATCTGATCTATAAGTTTGGAACCCTTTTATTTGATCATCATTCCCAGTCTCTTGGGAATACCAGGTTTCACTTATATTCATTATATCTATTTTCTTTTCATTTTGGGTTAGTTCTTCTAAGTACTCTATTTTTCTTTTTGAGTTACTCGTAACTAAACCCTGCGCATTCATCACTATGATGGTTTGCGTGTTTTCTCCTTCATTTAATACTGGTAGTAATAAGGATTTTCCCATGTCTCTTTCCTGTTCTGGTATGTTGTTCTTTTTTTCATTTCCAGAAATTCTGACATTAAAAAAAAAAAAATCCAACTTTTCCATAATATTTGATCTTCCTTCATCATAATTATTCATTTTGTGTCTGAATCTGCAATTTTCTCCGTTTCTGCAATATCCTCTTGCATAATAAATACAGTTATTATCTCTTGAGTAGAATTTCGGAGCTGATGTTTTGAAATTTTTTGCTGACACCTCTGCATATCTCATTGGTGGTTTGCTTTTCTCTTTTACCTGATATTCTTGATTTCTCTCTTTAGAGAGAGAATTATGGTTAATAACGATGGATTACGAGAGATAGAGAGAGAGAGAGAGAGAGAGAGAGAGAGAATTATGGTTAATAACGATGGATTACGAGAGAGAGAGAGAGAGAGAAGAGAAGAGAGAGAGGGGTGGGGGAGAGTATTATGGTTAATAACGATGGATTACGAGAGAGAGAGAGAGAGAGAGAGAGAGAGTGAGAGAGAGAGATCCTTTCTCGCAGCCCTTCCCAATCTAAACACATTAGGGCTGCTTATATTCGCAAAGTCTCTAAACATTTTTTTTCCGACGATCTGATAAAAATCTTCGGAGAAATTTCTTTATTAAACCCCTCCCCTCTTCTCTTCCCTCCCAAGGTTCTAGGAGAACATCCCCCCCCACCCCTCCCACCGCCCGAAGATTATTCAGAATGTTGTACCCTTATTTTGACGAAAACCCTACCGGTAGTGGGCCTCCTGACTAACAAGTAATGAGATTTTTTTTGGGAGAGATAAGAAAATTAATTCCGGGTAGAATGGATGTTGTGAAAGGTTAGATTACTCAGCCTTGGCTGCGGTTTGCGGTCTCCGAAAGCTTGTTTTGCATCTGGGAAAAGTCTGTTATGTTAAATCTTCTCTCTCTCTCTCTCTCTCTCTCTCTCTCTTCATTCACATTTGGAAGAAAAGTTATTTGTGTATATATATATTATATATATATATATATACATACACGCACACACACACACACACACACACACCACAACACGCACCAACACCTATATATATCTATATATATATATATAGATATATAATATATAATATAGCCTTAAATAAATTATATTATATATACATTATAGTAATATATATATTTAATATATAACCAAATAAATTTTCTTACAAATGGGAATGGGAAGTATAGGCGAGAGAGAAAGAAAAGAACAAAGATTTAACATGTATATATATATATATATATATATATATATATATATATATATATATCATATATATATACATACATATATATATATTCATAAATATTCATATTTTTTTTTTAGGATATTTGCACTTGCAGGTAGATAGATAGATATTCCTGTCAAATTTGAGTCATCTCTAAACGCGTTTTTCAAACTTCGAAAGAATCAGATCAAAAACATTTTTCAATCGCAAAAACATCCGACCATACGAGCAAAAAAAAAAAAAGAAGAAAAAAAAACTATGGCGACATCCATTAGCATTGCAGAACCGGCAACGTATTGCACTACTTATTGCACGGAACGAGGTCATAATTGCACCTTCAAGAGCAGACCATTGCAATGGTTTGCGGTGAATATTTGGAAAACAGGATGTAACCAACCGTTGCTCCTTAAAGAGACAGACCTTTCCTCTCTCATCCTTCTGTTAGGGATCTCTCTCTCTCTCTCTCTCTCTCTCTCTCTCTCTCTCTCTCTCTCTCATACACACATGCACACACGCACACATTAAGGCACGGTTCCCAAAAGGGAAAAATACGTGAATTATAATGCACACATGCATGTCAGTATTAAATTGCATGTGTGCTTACATTTGCGTACGTGTCCCATCAGTATATATATGATATATATATATATATGTATATATATATATATATATATATGTGTGTGTGTGTGTGTGTGTGTGTGTGTGTGTGTGTGTGAGTGTATTGCATATATATAATTAAGTATATATGCATACGCATATATATATTATATATATATATGTATATATATATATCATATAACTATATATATAATATAATATAATACACACACACACACACACACACATGTATATATATATATATTAATTTTATTATGTTAGGAATAATTTATTTATTGGGAAAAAATGGTTTATAAGAGGATTACATCCACACATGCAATGGATACTTATAATAAAACAAAAAACAAAACAAAAATATATGACATTAAATCAATCATTTTTATCCTTTATAATTAAAGAAGGTCTTACTTCATTACCCTTACGAAGAGAGAGAGAGAGAGAGAGAGAGAGAGAGAGAGAGAGAGCTTTTAAAGTGGTGAGGTATGTCCTTCTTAAAGGTAAAGAAGCCACAGAACTTCCCTTCCAAATTTGACCCTAGTGAGAGGTCCCTCGTGTGGGAAGTTAGCAATAAATAATGGATTTCTGTCATGACAGGTAGCAGAAAGAATTTGATCAAAATGGACTTTTATATGAAAGCCTGAAATCATATTCTTACCAGTGGATTTGTTTGTTAGTTTGTTTTCGTGTTCCCTGTCTGTATGTCACTGTCATTCTGTTTTTCTTTTTATCATACACTGGTTACTTGTCCTTAGTTACCGCCTCGTGATCAGTGTAACAAGCAGTTTCAAATTTATGCCAGTTAATTATCAAGTTATCAAGTCTTCCATTCTTGCATTATTTTATTTTTCAGTCTTTTATCGATTTTTATTTCTAGCTTCTTTAATATAAATATGTACATATTTTCAAATAACAAGTAATGAAATGTTGTAATGTGTCCAAGTATCAGGACTACTCTCTCTTTGGACGAAGCTTCCCATACCATATAGTCTCGTCTTGGTTGGTTTGACAAGTCCAGAGGTCACCATTAGCCCTCGTCTTCCCTTTAACACTTTACCAGTATTACATGCAGTATTTCTGTAGAGCCATGCTGGCATAAGGCCGAATGAACCTAAACCAGCTAATTAGTCAGCCATCGGAAGGAAATAGTCTCTTCTTTATTATTTTCTGGAGAAATCAACAACTTCCCTCTCCTGACCAGTGTCCTCCATGAATCTCTCTCTCTCTCTCTCTCTCTCTCTCTCTCCACTCCGTCACTCCATTTAGCTCCTTGTTTGCCAGGAGATGGGAGTGTTACGACAGACTATCGCATTTTGTATCTTCCTTCTTACCTAACTCGATATTTTTTCAGGAAGCAGACGTATTTTGTTCCTCAACGCTCGTCCCTGGTCATAAAAAAATCTTCCATTCGTATTCACTGTATTTTCACAAGGAATGAGGTTGTAGCGCCCCTCGCTCTTGTTCCTTTCCCTGTCCCCTGCGCTGGGAAAATATCCCTCATTGGTGGAAAAGGTTCTTGACAAAAACTGCGAAATACCATTAAGTCAAACAGGCTATCCAGCATTATCCTAAATTGAGAACACAGGACCTGACATTACAAGTCGCCTTCGTACCGCTTGGGAAAGGTCAGCCAAAATGCAACAGGTCGGACTGTCAGTCATCTTTTCTGCCATGTCGTAAGAGCATAAAGTTGCCTTTCGCGTGCTCTCTCTCTCTCGAGAGAGAGAGAGAGCTGACAGGCAGAGTCAGATCTCCGGTGCTTTTACTTTAATTGGTCAAGTCTGTTCAGTTCAAGGTGCTATTATTTCTCAACTGGTTACTTTGCGTTGTAAACGGAAACACATATCTATATATAACAGTATATATATATATATATTATATATATTATATATATATGAATATTTATCAATCACCGTGATTCATAATAAATCATGTCGAGCTACAGAATATCATATTCGCTCTATAACCTCGGAATTAATCTATGTTACACTATATGTACAGAGGGGAATTTTTAAGTTGAATAATAATTTGTTTACCCCATGGGTCTGAACCACCGTCAGGAACGACGGGGACGAAATCAGGATCGGACAGTAGGACACTACCGAAATGGCTATCAAGAGAGGCAAAAGGTTCATTATCGATTCTGACCATTTCAAAAATCAAAAAAAACGTCCCCCCCCCCCCCGTCTCGTTGTATTTGTAATTAGAATCGATATGGAACCCCCTCCACCATGGTTAGCCGATTCGAGCGTTTTGACCCACGCAAGCCTTATTATGAAATATTTTATCACATCACCGTGATTCATATAAATCATTTCGAGCTACAAATGTCCTTTAATATCATCTTCGCTCTACTCGGAATTGATTATACATATATGTACCTGAGGGGGAATTTTTTTAGTTGATAATAATTTCGTACCCCCATGGGATCGAACCACCGTCCAGAAGGACGGGGAACGAAATCAGGTTCGGACAGTGACACTACCGAAACGGCTATCAAGAGGAGGCAAAGGTTCTATCGATTCTGACCATTTCAAATCAACGTCGATCTCGTATTTGTAATTAGAATCGATATGGAACCCCTCCACCATGGTAGCCGATTCGAGCGTTTTGACCCACGCAGCCTTATTATGAATATTTTATCACATCACCGTGATTCATATAAATCATTCGAGCTACAAATGTCCTTTAATATCATATTCGCTCTACCTTCGGAAATTGATATATTTACATATATTGTACCGAGGGGAATTTTTTTTAGTTGATAATAATTTTTCGTACCCCCATGGGATCGAACCACCGTCCAGAAGGACGGGGAACGAAATCAGGATCGGACAGTGACCACTACGAAACAGCTATCAAGAGAGGAAAGGTTCATATCGATTCTGAACCATTTCAAATCAACGTCGATCTCGTTGAATTTGTAATAGAAATCGATATGGAACCCCCTCCACCATGGTAGCCGATTCGAGCGTTTGACCCCACGCAGACCTTATGAATATTAATCACATCACCGTGATTCATATAAATCATTCGAGCTACAAATGTCCTTTAATATCATATTCGCTCTACCTCGGAATTGATTATTTTCATATATGTACCGAGGGGGAATTTTTTAGTTGATAATAATTTCGTACCCCCATGGGATCGAACCACCGTCCAGAAGGACGGGGAACGAAATCAGGATCGGACAGTGACACTACCGAAACGGCTATCAAGAGAGGCAAAGGTTCATATCGATTCTGACCATTTCAAATCAACGTCGATCTCGTTGTATTTGTAATTAGAATCGATATGGAACCCCCTCCACCATGGTAGCCGATTCGAGCGTTTGACCCACGCAGCCTTATTATGAATATTTTATCACATCACGTGATTCATATAAATCATCAAGCTATCAAATGTCCTTTAATATCATATTCGCTCTACCTCGGAATTGATATATTTACATATATGTACCGAGGGGAATTTTTTAGTTGATAATAATTCGTACCCCCATGGGATCGAACCACCGTCCAGAAGGACGGGGACGAAAATCAGGATCGGACAGTGACACTACCGAAACGGCTATCAAGAGAGGCAAAGGTTCATATCGATTCTGACCATTTCAAATCAACGTCGATCTCGTTGTATTTGTAATTAGAATCGATATGGAACCCCCTCCACCATGGTAGCCGATTCGAGCGTTTGACCCACGCCACCCTTATTATGAATATTTATCACATCACCGTGATTTCATATAAATTCATTCGAGCTACAAATGTCCTTTAAATATCATATTCGCTCTACCTCGGAATTGATATATTTACATATATGTACCAAGGGGGAATTTTTTAGTTGATAATAATTTCGTACCCCCATGGGATCGAACCACCGTCCAGAAGGACAGGGAACGAAATCAGGATCGGACAGTGACACTACCGAAACGGCTATCAAGAGAGGCAAAGGTTCATATCGATTCTGACCATTTCAAATCAACGTCGATCTCGTTATATTGTAATTAGAATCGATATGGAACCCCTCCACCATGGTAGCCGATTCGAGCGTTTGACCCACGCAGCCTTATTATGAATATTTATCACATCACCGTGATTCATATAAATATTCATAATAAGGCTGCGTGGGTCAAATGCTCGAATCGGCTACCATGGTGGAGGGGGTTCCATATCGATTCTAATTACAAATACGACGATCGACGTTGATTTGAAATGGTCAGAATCGATATGAACCTTTGCCTCTCTTGATAGCCCGTTTCGGTAGTGTCACTGTCCCGATCCTGATTTCGTTCCCCTCCTTCTGGACGGTGGTTCGATCCATGGGGGTACGAAATTATTATCAACTAAAAATTCCCCCTCGGTACATATATGTAATATATCAATTCCGAGGTAGAGCGAATATGATATTAAAGGACCTTTGTAGCTCGAATGATTTATATGAATCACGGTGATGTGATAAATTTCATAATAAGGCTGCGTGGGGTCAAACGCTTCGAAATCGGCTACCATGGTGGAGGGGGTTCCATACGATTCTAAATTACAAATTTACAACCCGAGATCGACGTTGATTTGAATGGTCAGAATCGATATGACCTTTGCCTCTCTTGATAGCCGTTTCGGTAGTGTCACTGTCCGATCCTGATTTCGTTCCCCGTCCTTCTGGACGGTGGTTCGATCCCATGGGGGTACGAAATTATTATCAACTAAAAAATTCCCTCTCGTTACATATATGTAAATATATCAATTCCGAGGTAGAGCGAATATGATATTAAAAGGACATTTGTAGCTCGAATGATTTATATGAATCACGGTGATGTGATAAATATTCATAATAAGGCTGCGTGGGTCACACGCTCGAAATCGGCTACCATGGTGGAGGGGGTTCCATATCGATTCTAATTACAAATACAACGAGATCGACGTTGATTTGAAATGGTCAGATCGATATGAACTTTGCCTCTCTTGATAGCCGTTTCGTAGTGTCACTGTCCGATCCTGATTTCGTTCCCCGTCCCTTCTGGACGTGGTTCGATCCCATGGGGGTACGCAAATTATTATCAACTAAAAAAATTCCCCTCGGTACAATATATGTAAATATATCAATTCCGTAGGTATAGGCGAATATGATATTAAAGGACATTTGTAGCTCGAATGATTTATATGAACACGGGTGATGTGATAATATTCATAATAAGGGTGCGTGGGTCAAAACGCGCTCGAATCGGCTACCAGGTGGAGGGGGTTCCATATCGATTCTAATTACAAATACAACGATCGCGTTGAATTTGAAATGGTCAGAATCGATATGAACCTTTGCCTCTTGATAGCCGTTTTCGGTAGTGTCACTTGTCCGATCCTGATTTCGTTCCCGTCCTTCTGGACGGTGGTTCGATCGCCATGGGGGACGAAATTATTATCAACTAAAAAATTCCCCCTCGGGGTATTATTAAATCAAACCTAAAAAATTCCCTTTCGGTAACATATGTAAATATATTCATTCCGAGGTAGAGCGAATATGATATTAACATTTGTAGCTCGAATGATATATATATAATTTATATACATATATATATTTATTTATACATATATGTATATATATATATATATATATATATATGGATTGGTGATATATATATCTTGAGATTATGAATATCTTATGAATGGTTTCACCTGAGTGGGGTGAGCTTTACCTCCCGTTTCTGTGGAACATATTTTGACAGTGCGATGGACCTTCATACCTAATGTGTTTCTTTCTTCTCTTTTCTCTTTCTCTCGCTTTAACTTCGCAGCGACGCACAACAGTTGTCTAAAAATTAGGTCCCAAATTCATTGTCGAGGGCAATAGAGGCGGCGCACATAATCTACCGTGCCAGCAAATATAATTGTTTCATTGACAGAATTTATTCCGTAACCTCCGAAGGGAACCTCTGCAACAGCGAACATTTTGCCATCGTACTCTTCATCTAACCTCTTGGGTCATCCCCTCCCCTTAGTAGGGGGTTAGTGCACTGCAAATAGGTATTACTTATGGTTCATTGCAGCGTCCTCTCGGCACTTAGCTGCAACCCCTTTCATTTCTTTAACTGTATTTTCGTTCATATTCTGTTTCCTCCTTCTGCCTCTCCACCCGCTCCTGAGAACTGCCTCGTAGTGCGCAGCCGCTGTGAAGTTTTCCCGCCGTTACGCCTTTCAAGCCTTTTGACCCTCAACCTCCCTTCGGCGCTGAATGAACTCACCGGTCGCAGCTCTTATGGCCTTTGGCCTATATCTTATATTCCATTCCATTTCACAGATCAGCCCGATTCAAAATGAGCATAAAATGCAAATAAACGCAAGACTTTTCCTAATTCTGGCGCTCCCCATACCTCGTAGATCAGGAAAGTCCCATACATTCAAGTAGACAGTCCGTTATCTGGGAAAGTCCGCTATCGTGACTTTTCTCTGATAAACTTATTGTGTTGAGCGAAGTCTTCTGTGATTTATTAAGCCATTATTCTTTCTTTGGTTTCTTTTGCCGTTCTTTGTCTTCTTCGTGGGCGTTTAGTTTGATGATAATTGGGAAGATGTGGTAAGATTGTTAGATATTTATTGCTAAGTCCCTATCAATGCCATAACGATAAATATAATGATTATAACAGTGATAATGTAATTGTTTGTTCGTTGTTGTTGTTAGCAATCAAATTAAAAAAAAATGTAAGCCAAAGGCCAAGCCTTGGAACCTACACGGTCATTCAGCGCTGAAAATCTGGTTAAAACAAATGGAAGGAGAAGGTGGAAAGAATGATGGAAGAAAGAGAATATGAACGTAAGCACAATAAAAGGAATAAACGGGGTCGGCGATAGGAACCGAAGGGACACTGCAAAGAACCTTAAGTAATGTCTACAGTGCACCGCGTGAGGCACACTGCAAGCACTAACCCTCCTACGGGAAGGGGAATCTTACAAACTCGAGCGACTGCAGACTTTCGTTTTCATTCTGTCAGAATCAGAGAAAGACATCATTTTACTCATTGTCCCATCTGGGCGCGACGTTAATCTCTGTACCCAGCTTTCATTTTTCTAGCCTTCTCTCCTTTACTATAATGAGCGGGAATATTTCGCAATTTACAAGCGGCAGTAAGGCATAACAGAGGATTATCAATTCATGTTATCAATCCATGACAACCAAATCGCTCGGGGAGAGAAAGTGGGTCCCGGGGAATGCACCAACAGGAGTTTGAAAAATGCACTTTCTTTTTTTTTTTCTACCACCTTCGCGACTCATTCGGCTTCAACAGCCACCATGAATTCCCTCTCTTGATCACTTAAGACATCTGTAACCAGCATTTTCTTATTCTGAATGCTATCAGGGATAAATCGTGTACATTAATAAGGAAAATGGCATATTGTCGGTTTAGGAATACCTGAAAATGTGTGGATATTTTTTCCGTCATCTGTTTCCAATACCATTAGGCAAACAGTGAACACGGACTATAATCTGTTTTTTTCCATCTGTCCATCCGCCTGTGGTGGTCGCGCATGGTAACACTGACACCCGGGCTTTAGATAGTTAAGCTATGTGTAAGTTTTAGGTAAATAAAAGGATATCTGGGTGTCAATTTGCAACTGAAAAGTGTTTCAATAATTTACTGTATGCGAATTACACCGTTAATATTCGAACTAGGATATTGTTATTATTGTTGAATGTAAGCTGAATGTAACTATCTAAAGACCAAGACGCAGTGTCACCATACGCAAACACCACAGGCGGGTGGACAGATGAAAAAAAAACCGAGTATAGGTTTATTTATTCTTCACAAGCACAATAACAAGCTGTATTGTCAAGAAGGGACACCATCAGAGTTCTATTCTATTAGATCATTCTATACCCATCAAAAAATCACCATTAGTCAAAGAGCTTTGACCTGACTTCGTTTCATCATACTGGAGTATTTTGAATATAATACTCGTGTGTGTGTGTGTGTCTCGTTGTATGCTATTTGTAAGTTTAATGAATAAATGGTGGATTGGATTTAATAATGAATTAATTTGAAAAATTAACAAATATAGGAATCTGTTCATGTGTCGTGGATATTGGATGTTAGTCTTGCTTCAGAGATTAGATTCATTTGTACCTGTTATCCACATCCACACAAAAACGCATTCACACATGAGTATATATATATATATATATATAGATATATATATAATTATATATCTATTATATAATTATTATATATATATAATACACACACACACGTATATCGACATAAAACCACTCCACAAATTTTACCGTTTGTAATTTGATTGCTTTAATTTGTGGCATTTCCTCTCATGAAGACATGAAACCCCCAACATTAGTCTTAGGGTTTAAGAAAGAGAGAGAGAGAGAGAGAGAGAGAGAGAGAGAGAGAGAGAGAGAGAGACAAGGACTAATATCTTAACAAGACCTGCTTACAAAGATTTGTGACCGAAAGGGTATACGCAAATAACACGGCCATGTGTTTTCAAGATGACGGGGAGAGAGAGAGAGAGAGAGAGAGAGAGAGAGAGAGAGAGAGGAGAGAGAGAGAGAGAGAGAAGGTGCATTTCTTTCTTGATGTCATCTTTCTCGAGATGGGATCAGCCCGTTCTTGATCACCCATTCAAGTACAATAACTTTTCATCTTAAGTACGATAGTTAAAGCAGTGGGCCGAGTATGTTTAGTTTCTCCAGAGAGAGAGAGAGAGAGAGAGAGAGAGAGATAGACGATGGGCTTTGGGGCTTGTCACAATCCTGCCAAAAGCTATGACAGTGAAGGCGCATAATGAGTTCTTTCTAAAGGACGGCATGAAAAATGAGAACAACGGTCACCCGTTGCTCCTATCCCCTGCCCTGCCCTGGGCAAAGGCATGGAGTGCCCCTCGCCCCTCCTTAACCGGTAGACCAAAGTTTCCCAAAAAAAATCCGTGTGCAGAGAGGCCTCCGTTTCTCTATGCCTGACCGGACTATTATCTATTTCGTCACATCTATTTCCGAGCTCCTACACCCAACCGACTTTCTTTCTCTCTAAGCCTTCAGATCTCTCCCGTAGCAGATGATAGTCTATCAGAAACAGTTCCATCCTTCTTTAATCTTTGCCATTAAAAGGTTTTTCTCCCTCTTGCCAAAACCAGGTAGGGAGATCTGGTGGTTGTGTACCACTGACGTCAAAATTGTGAGGTGCGAGTTCCCCGTTTTCTATATCCGTCCGGCAGTTTGTTTAGTTGCCCCTCCAAATCCTCTTGTCGCCGCCGGCTAATGCGTCCGTGTGTTCCTTTCAAAGGCCTCTGTCTTGGATAAATGACACCTCGGAGATATGCATCATGCCGCCACAACCCTTTCTGCTTCCCCTTTTTCATAATATGGTCCTCCCTAAATATAGGCGCCTCTCGCGTTGCGTGGTCACGAGAGCTGCCTCACATATCATGGGGTGCTCGTCGTGGACCTTTCCCGAATTTCAAAAGTTCACCTCTTTTTTTTAGCGATATCCTTTTTCTGTCTATGTAAAGGGTAGAATTTCACACGAGGTGGAATTCAATAGCAATGGGTATATTATTATTATTATTATTATTATTATTATTATTATTATTATTATTATTATTATTATTATTATTAGCCAATTTTGTTCAAAATCACTATTTATATAAATGTAGGCACCAAGCCAGATTACTAATCACGGATTGGCCACGCTTTCACTGAATATCAAATCAATGAATAGAAAAATAAAATAGCCAAGGATAAATTGAAACTTTTGTTTGCTACGAACTTCCGAAAGATATTATATTGATTATCCCTCGGTGAGGCAAACCTGTTTATTGATTTGTTATCACGGACGAGTTTTGATCATTTAAGGCGGACGTAGCCATGCCAAAGCAAACCTAATTATTGATTGGTTGTCACATACATATTTTGACCATCTGAAGTGTGAAGTGGATGTAGCCAGGGCAAAGCAAACCTAATTATCATTTGGTTGTCATAGACGTATTTCGATCACTTGAAGTGGACGTAGCCGGGGTGAAAGCATGACGTCCGACAAATGCTAGTAATGGGATGCGTGTCATGGTATTATCTGCATCGGTGTTTATGAGCAATGTTTATTTTTTACATTTATCTCAGATTCCTGAGGCTTTGCCAACCAATCACTTTGCGATGGTGGGGCCGAGGGTGCGCATTACTAAGAGAGAGAGAGAGAGAGAGAGAGAGAGAGAGAGATGCAAAAACTTCCGGAGAGAGAGACCTTACCTTACAGACCTTACAGTTCGTTCGGGTTGCCCCAGGTCCCTCAGTGTGAGGCACCTCTAATGTCTACCAGAGAGTTGCTAGTACATCTTCCGGTATATTTTGCATCTTCCAATCTTGGATGGTCTGGGATGCAGTTTAGATATTTGTCGAGCTTATTCTTAAACACATCTACGCTCACTCCTGATATATTCCTCAGATGAGCTGGCAACGCATTGAATAGACGCTGCATTATCGATGCTGGTGCGTAGTGGATTAATGTCCTGTGTGCTTTCCTTATTTTTCCTGGTATTGTTTTGGGCACTATTAATCTACCTCTGCTTGCTCTTTCTGATATTTTTAGTTCCATGATATTTTCTGTTATTCCTTCTATCTGTTTCCATGCCTGAATTGTCATGTAGCGTTCTCTTCTCCTTTCTAGACTATATAATTTTAATGATTGTAGTCTTTCCCAGTAGTCAAGGTCCTTAACTTCTTCTATTCTAGCTGTAAAGGACCTTTGTACACTCTCTATTTGTGCAATATCCTTTTGATAGTGTGGGTACCATATCATATTGCAATATTCAAGTGGACTACGAACATATGTTTTATAAAGCATAATCATGTGTTCAGCTTTTCTTGTTTTGAAGTGCCGTAACAACATTCCCATTTTTGCTTTACATTTTGCCAAAAGAATTGCTATTTGATCATTGCATAACATGTTCCTATTCATCATCACACCAAGGTCTTTAACTGCTTCCTTATTTGTGATTGTCTCATTATTAGGTCCCCTATATGCATATAGCTTTCCTTCTCTGTCTCCATAATTTATTGATTCAAATTTATCAGAGTTAAATACCATCCTATTTTCCTCTGCCCAATCATATACTTTGTTAAGGTCTCTTTGTAGAGCGTTCCTATCTTCATCACAAGTAATTTCTCAGCTTATTCTTGTGTCATCAGCGAAACTACTCACTACCGAATCCTTAACATTACTGTCTATGTCTTCAATCATAATAACAAACAGTATTGCAGCTAACACCGTACCTTGTGGCACACCGGATATTACCTTGGTTTCATCCGATTTCTCATCGTTTGCAATAACTATCTGTTTTTCTGTTTTGTGTAAAAATTCTTTTAACCATCTTCCTATTTTATCTACGATATGTGTTTTCTAATTTTCTTTGCTAATATATTATGGTCTACTTTGTCAAAAGCTTTTGCAAAGTCTAGATAAACCACATCTGTTTCATTTCCGCTTTTCATATTTTTGAATATGTTCTCACGGTGGACTAACAGTTGGGTTTGTGTACTTTTTCCGGGTACGAAACCGTGTTGTCCTATATTAAACAAATTATTTTTTATTAAATGTTTCATAATATTTTTCTTCATTACCCTTTCATACACTTTCATAATATGTGATGTTAGACTCACAGGCCTATAATTACTTGCCTCAAGTCTTGATCCACTTTTGAAAGTAGGGGTGATATATGCTAATTTGTGCTCATCATAAATCTTGCCTGTATCTACACTTTGTCTTAATAATATTGCAAGTGGCTTTGCGATAGAATGAACTACTTTCTTTAACAAAATAGCAGGAATTCCATCAGGCCCTGCAGCAGCTCCATTTTTAATTTCATTAATTGCCTGCACAATATCAGCTTCATTAATTTCTATGTCAGCTAAATATTCACTATTTTCGTCCCTTACTTCTATATCATTATCTTCATTATCTATTCTAGGGGTGAATTCTCTCTTATATCGTTCTGCCAGTATGTTGCAAATTTCCTTTTTTTCATTCGTTAATCTCCCTTCAATTCTCAGAGGGCCTATTTCTATTCTTCTTTTATTCATCTTCTTCGCATATGAGTATAATAGTTTGGGGTTTTGCTTGATATTTAATAGGGTTTTTTCTTCCAATTCCCGTTTTTCATTTTCTTTTGATTGTATAATCTTTTGTTCTGCATTTTCTATCTTACTTTTTAGTTCTATAACTTTCCATGCATTTTTTTCTTTTGCAAGACCTTTTTTCCACTTTCTGATTTTCTGGAACAAGATCCTTCTGTCTCTTGGTATGCATGAATGATGTTTACTTTTCTTCTTCGGTATATATTTATCCACTATTTCCTCTAATATTTTATATAATATCTCCGTATTTACCCTTATGTCATCGCTTACGAAAATGTTATCCCAATCTTTGTTTAATTCTTCATTTATTTCTGACCATTTTATATTTTTACTGTAGAAGTTGTATTTTCCATATCCTTCCCACTTTTTCATTTCTTGCTTATCTCTGTTTTCACTTGCTTTGGAATGAACTGTTAATTCTATGACATTATGGTCTGAAATACTCGCATTATAAACTATTATTTCTTTAACATAATTCACCTCGTTCACAAATACTAGGTCTAAAGTATTTTCCTTTCTTGTTGGCAGGTGATTTATTTGTTGAATGTTGTATTCTAGTAGCATATCTAATAGCTTTTTGAATTGCCTCTTATCTTCTGCACTACTATTACTCTCTTTTTTATATGTATAAGAACATCCACAATCTCCTATTCGTTCTTTCCATTCTACGAAAGGAAAGTTGAAGTCACCAGATAGGAGAATAGTCCAGTCCTTGTGATTTCTACATATATCATCCAATTTTCAATTATTAAGTCAAACTCTTTAGTATTAGGAGGTCTATATATTACTATGTTCATTAATTTTTCAGATTCAAATTCTACCGCTATTAGTTCACATTCTGAGTTACTATATTTCTCATATATTTTTCCTTGTTTTTTGTCTTTCCCATACATTGCGGTTCCCCCTTGATTCCTATTTTTTCTATCTGATCTATAAGTTTGGAACCCTTTTATTTGATCATCATTCCCAGTCTCTGGGAACAATACCAGGTTTCACTTATATTCATTATACCTATTTTCTTTTCAATTTGGGTTTAGTTCTTCTAAGTACTCTATTTTTCTTTTTGAGTTACTCGTAACTAAACCCTGCGCATTCATCACTATGATGGTTTGCGTGTTTTCTCCTTCATTTAATATTGGTAGTAATAAGGATTTTCCCATGTCACTTTCCTGTTCTGGTATGTTGTTCTTTTTTTCATTTCCAGAAATTCTGACATTAAAAAATCCAACTTTTCCATAATATTTGATCTTCCTTCATCATAATTATTCATTTTGTGTCTGAATCTGCAATTTTCTCCGTTTCTGCAATATCCTCTTGCATAATAAATACAGTTATTATCCCTTGAGTAGAATTTTGAGCTGATGCATTGAAATTTTTTGCTGACATCTCTGCATATCTCATTGGTGGTTTGCTTTTCTCTTTTACCTGATATTCTTGATTTCTCTCTTTATTTGTTTCTTTCTTATTTTGGATTTTATTACTTGGTTGGTTATTTATTTGATTATGATTCATGGCTACAGGGTGCATATATTTGCATTTTTTGTCGAACTTACATCCTTTTCCTTCTTTTAGGTTTTTGCATATTTTTGGATGCAGATCTCTGCAATCATCCCCATATCCATCTAGGTATGCACATTTACCATATATTTCATAGTTGTGACATACCTTAGGATGTTTGTAGTAACATCTTTCTCCAAATCTGCAATTCCCTCTTTTCAAAAGGTTGCAGATTTTGTCTTTCTTGTCTATTTTTTCCTCTTTCCCGTCATTGTGTAGATCTGGGTAGAGCCTCTTCGGGATTTGCTTTTCTGTTGCCATATCGTAATTTATTTCTTCGTAGGTATGCTGCTTTATTGCCTCATATGTAGTATCAATGAGTATCTCTGCATCCATACTTTTATCTTGTTCTTTGTTTTCCTTATTTTTTTCTGTCATTTCATTTTTGTTTACTTCTCTTCCGTTTTCCTCTTCTTCTTCTTCTTCTTCTTCTTCCTCTTCCTCTTCTTCTTCATCCTCAACTATTTGTACATTCAATCTTGATTTAATAACATTGTCTATCCATGATAGACATGTTGAACAAAAAATTCTTGTATCTTTTCTCATATCTTGTATTACCTCAGCACACTGTGGATGGGTCGGAATGTTGCATGCAGCACATTTTCTGATTAGGTTTTGTGGATTGACTATGCTATACCAAACCAAAACTTCCGGAGAGAGAGAGAGAGAGAGAGAGAGAGAAAAGTTGTGAGATGCAAAATCTTCCGGAGAGAGAGAGAGAGAGAGAGAGAGAGAGAGAGAGAGAGAGAGAGAGAGAGAGAAAAGTTGTGAGATGAAAAATCTTCCGGAGAGAGAGAGAGAAAGAGAGTGAAAGAGAGAGAAGTTGAGAGATGCAAAGATTTCTGAAGAGAGAGAGAGAGAGAGAGAGAGAGAGAGAGAGAGAGAGAGAGAGAGAGAGATCCACCTGACCCTTGTTGTTCAGAAGCTACTGCGCATTTTGCCTTTACTTCGTTTCCTTCTGACTCCTCCGTATTCCATGTGCCTTCAGTGTGTGATCTGTGGGCCATTTTCATTCGAGTTGTGGTCTCCCGATCCCTCTCCAGGTTTAGACCATCTTCAAACACTTTGGTCTATCTTGCTCAACTCACAAGAGGTCCATCTATCTGGCTACTTACCTTATTATCTCCTCGTTATTACAATGTCTTTATTATCTCGTTATTACAATATCCTTGCTATATTTTCTCCTGTTCTTCCTACAGATTCAGACCACCCCAATACATTTTGATCGTTTAATCTATTCCAGCACTATCATCCTATGTACTAAGTATCACTTTTTTTTTTGTTCAGGAATTACTATCAACCAACACCCTCCTCACCACCACTTTTAGTCAACTGCAGATTATTATCTAAAATTACATTTTTTCGGGCATTTATATTGATATGATAGTAAGATGTATATCAGATTACATGTTGAAACCACCAAAGACAATAATCTGAAATGAAGACAGAAAATAAAACAAAAATGAACTTCGTAAGTGAACTAAACTCTTCTTCTTTTTCAAAAACAATGCTTTTCACTTCACGCGGTGGCCAAGACACTGAAATCTATTTGAAGGTCTTTCTCGGTCACTCTGTAAAAGAAAAATAAATAAATAAAAAGACGAGATGAGTGACAACTCTGTACCGTGAAGCCAAGTCCATTATAAGTAATTCTAGACGGGAACTAGAGCCAGGTATTACGTGGGCATGATAACCATTTCCGTGTAAATTCAACTTCAAAGCCCTTTCTCCTAACAGGTGGTGGCTCCAGGGAAAAATGAACATTATAGTTGTTACATATATATATATATATATATATATATATATATATATATATATATATATATCTGTGTGTGTATGCTTAAAAAATCACAGTAGATACACATGACTTCATTATATAAACGAATACCACAGGAAAATGATATGTAGAAAGTCAGTACCAAGTGCTTTTGCCTTAATTCAGGTTGTATTTTTCTTTGCTTCGACAATGCCTGATAAAGGTGAAAGCGCTTGATACTGACTTTCTGCCTACCATTTCATGCGGTATTCGCTTGCGGTATGTTTGTATGTTTATGTTAGGTAAAGTCCACAATGAAATTTCTGTTGCAGTATGTAAAGAGCTTATATAGCTTTCGTTCACCACCTGTGATTAAGTCCACAGTAGTTGGACGAAGGCTGTAAGCTTTTTACATATATATTTTTAATACGTATACTATGTTCTGTTACAGGAATTTCAATGTGGACTTTCAACTAATATTTATAAGTGCGACATAGTACTTTTCTATATGTATATATATATTATATATATATATATATATACTTATATATATACTATATAGATATATATTAATATATAATATATATATAATATTTATATGATTTAATATATATATATAATATATATATACGTAATGTGTATGGAGTATATGTATGTAGTATGTATTATGTATGTATGTATGATGTATGTATGTATGGTATGGTATGTATTATTTACTAACAGGACCTCATTGAAACTGGACGATATCTAGCAGCGATATTTATTCCGGAAAAGTTACAAGCTTTTTAGTACTAACATTCCTCATTATCAAGTATCCGTAGATACTTGGCAACTAGGACTGTTTGTCTTTGGAAGCTTGTGGCATTTCCTATATGAATACCTCCGCTAGATACCATCTAGTAATTGCATTAATGCACAGAACAATTGTGTAAATGATAATACTTGTGAAAGTATTATATTTTAATAAAATGGAAGTAAAATACGTAATGAAATTATCGGCGATAATTATCCAGTACAGAACTAGATTTTTTTTATAGGGAAATTAGTTGCTAAAAAGAGAACTTAATTAATGATTCTTGTTATTTTAACATATTTCCATTTTAATAGTAGACGTTTGTCACAAAATTTCTCCTGCTTATATAATCTATGTAGAACGAGGAATATTTTTGACAAAAACACTATTTTGTCCTCAGGAGTCAAACAGATGCGCAAATAGTCTTAATTATAGTACATTTCAGGAATTCAGACCAAAACACAATGACTTTATTCATTCAAATGATAAGACAGTTACGAATCCTTGTTATGACATCTATTGTTATTGAAACTGATTTCTAAATTCCAATTTTTATATGGAAACAGAAAACAGTATTTTGAATACCTGCAACTGCAAACAATGTTAATAAATTGGATTTTTTTTTCTTAAGTCATAAGACTGAGAATATAATCTTGATTACTATAAACTATAAATAGTGTTAATGAATATTTTTGTATTCGAAAAGTGACGACAGAATTTTGAATACTTATAACTGTAAGTATTGTTTATAAATTAGACTTGTTTCTTAAATCAGCAAATTTTGAAATGAATTCTGAATACTAATAATTATTAATAGTGTTAATGAAAGATGTTTTCATTCGAAAAATTGGGATAGAATTATGAATACTTGTAACTTTAACAACTGTCAAGGACTTGGAATTTACTTATTAAATCTTCTAGGTATAAAGGCCAAGCGCTGGGTCATTCAGCGCTGAAAATAATGCTGAAATAAGTGTTAGGAGACAGTTTATGAACAGGGCACAGCAAAAGGACTGAAGGAGGCTGCAGCTAAGGGCCGAAGAGACGCTGCAAAGAACCTTAAGTGATACCTGAAGTGCACTGCATGAGGTACTATACACTAACAGCATCATCTCCCAACGCAATCGTATAACCTCTACTTTTTCCTTAGCGTGACTATCAGTACTCTCCTTTAACTCTCTACTCTACCTTTTAATTCCCCCAAGTTCTTTAAGCATCCCCAACCCCTCATTTGCCTCTATTTGAACAAAAGCACACGTCAAGAATGGCCATAAAACTCCCAGGAACCGCCCCTAGTCTGTATGCACTTCTTTGACAGCCCCAAATGGATCACAGAGCAACTTTTACCTCGGAATTTTTCCCGAGCGAGTTTATTTGTACACATTCAAAGCAAAAACTTTGATAGTAATCGCATCCCAGTTGGACAAAGTCGGAGCCATAAGACGACAACCCCCTTCTACCGCCCCCCCACTTTTGCTTTGATAAAAGGAATCGCCCGCTGTCCGCGGTGAAACGCCAGCTCAGTCTCTCCCGTCATCAAAAGAGAAGAAGAATTAAGAAGTAACTCCTCGGATTCCCAGGAGCTCTGCGCTGCTGACGTGAATTACGGTCGAAGTTATCGCCGCATCTCTCGCCTTTTGTAGCGGGAGACGATTTACGGACAGATACGCGTTCTCTGTCTGCACTAAACAAGTGCTGAGTACCTCGAAACATTATCGAGGAAACTAAATTCGAGCGAGTTGGGCAATTTGAGTGGAAACGTTATATTCATCACGGCTAAAGTACGGAGATTTCCTTGAAGCGGCGTTCGAAACCCTACTTGCTGGCTCAAATGGTAACGTCTTCTAAGCGATCCCTTAGCGATACCTCTGGTCATCATGCATAGAGAAATCACGAATACTACTGCTATTATGAGCATGAATACTACAATTGCCCGCACCATTACTTTCATTTCAAAGAGAGAGAGAGAGAGAGAGAGAGAGAGAGAGAGAGAGAGAGAGAGAGAGAGTCAGAGTATTTACGCTATGTCTATATGTATTCGTGATGTATAAGTACTAATAAGCTACCGTTAGATTAGAATCACGCGCATAAGAATAAGAAACTGATTCTTAGCTCGGATGCTACAAAAGGTATTCTGTGTGTGAGTGTGTGTGTGTGTGTGTGTGTGCGTGCGTGTGTGTGTACCTACAGATGTGGCTTCTCACTCCTTCTTCGATGCTAATCTTCCTGAAGCTCATGCATGATTTCCTTTTCAAAATCTGTGACAGAGGAACTTCGCCATTTGTAAACACATCCGGACCGAAATCTGCTTCATTTTCGCGAGAATATATATATTTATATATATATATCTATATATATATATATATATATATATATATACTATATATATATATATATATATATATATATATATATATATCTATATATAATATATATATATATATATATAATATATATATATATATATATATAATATATGCTGCTACTTTCATAATGCATATACCTTCTCTTTGACTGTATAAAATGTTATAGAAAAGAGTTTTGCAACATTTTCAGATTCCTTATTTAGCTTAGAGTTATAGGATGTCTAAAAATGTATGTTCAGATTTCGCATAACATAATGTAAAAGTTAATATAACATAGAATGTGGAAAGAGAGAGAGATTAACTTTGTCCATTCCTAGATAGAAAATATTTCCATAATATGTCATCACTTCAGATAAAGAGGAACTCAAAGCCTCCGTTTTGTTTTCATAACAAGTCAGTCTTACTCGCTCGGGTCTGTTTCGGACGAGTATGTCTTTGTTGAGCATACTACATACAGGACTGGTTCCAGACGTGTATGTCTTTGTTGAGAAACCACGTAAGATTTCACCCTGTTCCTATGGTATTGCATCATCTTTTTGTAAGATCGTTCTAGAACCTTCTGTTTAAGCATACTTCATCTTTGGAAAGTGACGTCATTTTGCGTTGCTTTCTTTGTAAATCATTATCCCTTTTATTAGAATACCTTTATCATCTTAAATCACGTAATAATAAATGTCATTTGTGATTGTAATTTCTATTTCTCTTTAGATATTGTTTTGATAGAGAATTTTTATGATATTAGCTGAACCACGTGTCCAAAACGATTTGATGTTGAGCCCGTCAGTCTCTTGAAGTTCACCCATACAAGGAGAGAGACCGTTCATTACAGACTTTGAATTATTTCCTCTTATATTAATGTAAAGACTATAGTGTACATAATTGTTGGTCACTCATATAAATTTCAGATTTGATATTTCTTAGAATTATTTAGCATTATTTAGTGCTTATTGTGGAATCTGAACGAAACATTGTACAAGTGTGTAACGGCGCCTTTTATTTTTTTGAAATGTTGTGAATTGGTGAAATTTTTGGAGCTAGCTGCAGCGGAAAGAAACAATTGGTACCAAGGTTATGTGTTATTGGGTTTATTATTTGCGACTAATAGTTACAATGATTTGGTGAAACATTTCAATTTTTACACATTGCAAATTTTTATGTTTTGTGTTTGTTTCATTTGAAGTGATTATTTGTGCATTTTTCCATTATTTATTGAAGTGACTTTTTGTGCATTTGTCCATGTTCTTATTGAAGTGTGTTTTATTTCATGTTCTATGTGATAAATTTTTTTTGCAATTTTGGTATTTTCCACATTCTTCTGTGATGTGTTTTCATTTGCATTCACAATTTGATTAACTTAGTCGTTTTTAGTAATTAACCATTGCACACTTAATTGAATATAACACTTGTGAATTAATTTACATTCACTTAGAAGTCTTTTCAAGTTTTATTGTAGTTTAGCACTTGTGAATTAATTTCCAAATTTTATTTATTACCTAACACTTTTGAATTTCGATTAATTAATAAATTTTCTTGAATTTTATGATAAATTAATTTTGATTTAATTTTATTTAATTAATTCAAGAATTAATTAAACTTTGCTTTGTTTTCAAGTAACGGTAAATTTCCCTGATATTGTGAATTTCACTTATAAATTTTGAGTTTGATAATAAATTTTTTTATTCAAAATTTTTATAAGTGTTTTCTTTTTTACCAGCATATGATTATGTTTATGTTTAGGTAAAAACATAGCATATGATTATGTTTATGTTTAGGTAAAAACATACCAGCAAGTGATTATGTTTATGTTTAGGTAAAAACATAGAGTGGTAATTGAGCTGTTTTCCTTTAATTTACTTGAAGTGAGTTAGAACCAGGAAAGTACTTAGACTTCTGAAATCTGAGAAATACTTAGAATTTTAAAGTTGTTGATGAAGTGATGCCCTTTAATTAATCTAATTACACGTAAGATTACCTCACACCTATTTTAATGAACTTAGTCTGATTTTCTGCAATACTGGTAAGTTGTTTAAGGGATCACTGTTGCCTTTAGAGTGTTCAGTCGTATTTTACCTGTGATGAAGGTTCAGGTGTCTGGCTGTTGTGAGGTTCTCATTTAATGATTGGTAAGTGTAGTAACCAGGTACTTGGCACTTCGTCACAACATATATATATGTATATATATATTGTTTTTTTTGTAAATACTTTTTTGTGTTCTCCTTAGCATCGTTTTAGCTTACGTACGCTACTGTGTTTTAGTTCCCTCCTTTTAAGGCGTTAAACACGATTACAGAATTAAAAATAATAATAATAAAAAAAAAACACACACACACGTGAAACGTTCCCAAACCCATTTCTCGCATATTTTACTACCTAGTACTTCTGCCTCTAGGAAATATGGAATTTTCGTTTAGCCACGGTGTTCCCATTATTCCTGCATTCTTTCAACTTGGCTTGACGATTGCCAAAGACTTCAGCAAAGGTGGGACTTACGGTAATGTATTTTTCATTTCATAAAAACATTATAAACTTCCATAAGACATTTTGTCAAGGGACATGGATGAGACCTCGCTTGTTCCCAGGCAAGGACGAAGGACTAGATTGAAAATCCTCCCATAAAGTATTTTGTCAAGGGGCGTGAGGGAAACCTCGTATTCTTCCCAGTCAAGGACGAAGGACTTTGGTCAAGATCCTTAGTACGAAATTTATCATGGGAATTAAGATTAATCTTGGTTGATATTCAGTTAGAGTTGGATGGCATTTTTGTCTGCTTTCAAAGGTACGGTTTGGCGGTTGGAAATATGACGAAAAGAAAATAGAAAAATATTGGAAAGAAATACTTTGGAAAATACCTGCAGCCTTCACAAAAAAAAATAATGAATAATAAATAAATAAAGAAGAAGTACGTATGCTCCTTGCAAGTTTTGTTAAACAATTGCTATAAATTCAGCACCTTTGTAATACAAAGCACGATGCGTCTAAAAAAAAAAAAAAAAGTGCTACAAATGTGCCCATAATTTTCCCCCTCGAGTGAACGTACGGGAGGGAATGAGTTTTTCGGGCGAAGTCTTTCGCCGCACGAAAGAGGACCCGACCATAACTCTTCCGTATCGCCCGGAGGCGTTTACGAGTTGCCGTAAGTAAACAGACGGACAAAAAGGCTAACTATTGTTACTTTTGCATGAATTTAGACGCCCCTAATAAACTTGATCTGGCCGAAGTTGTTTATTCCTCTGCGGCGGCGATTTCCCGACCATAAACAAAAGTCACAGACGTGTGGTGTCTGTTTTGCTGATTCAGATCTTCTGTTTGGTTCTGTTCCCTTTAGGGGGAACTCTGGGTCGCCTTGCGAGAGAAAGAAAAAGGGATAGGAAGAAGGAAGATATATTTATATATATATATATATATATATATATATATATATATATATATATCTATATATATTATTATATATGTATAATATATATATATATATATATATATATGTGTGTGTGTGTGTGTGTGTGTATAGATAAATGTGTGTGTATATATGAAATTGTAATAGCCACAATGCCCTCTTAACTCCTCAAATTCTTTGCTCTTTTCTGGATATGCTTGTCACTACTACAAAGCCTTGAGCTCCAACTTCAA
Organism: Macrobrachium nipponense; assembly: GCF_015104395.2. Lineage (NCBI taxonomy): Eukaryota > Metazoa > Arthropoda > Malacostraca > Decapoda > Palaemonidae > Macrobrachium > Macrobrachium nipponense. The sequence continues at coordinate 14,341,170 of NC_087202.1, forward strand.
AGAAACTTTTTTGAAGAAATCATGATGTCCGGTAGCAGGAAACGAACCTTGGTTGCCATAATCACGACGAGGTGACCTTGCCGACCTGATCCGTATCACCTCGTCGTGATTATGGTATCCCAGGTTCGTTTCCCGCTACCGGACATCATGATTTCTTCAAAAAAGTTTCTTTGGAGTTGGAGCTCAAGACTTTGTAGTGACAAGCGCATCCAAAAAAGAGCAAAGAATTTGAGGAGTTAGAGGGCATTGTGGCTATTACAGTTTCGTATACACACACACACATACACACACACACACACACACACACACACCACACACATATATATATAATATATATATATATATATATAGATATATATATATACATATATAATATATATGGGATATGTTTTGATTCTTGGTTCTCGTCATATTCAACCAATTTCCTTTTTTCTCTTAGTTGCCGAAACATTTGTTTTCAGTCACGTGTATTTAATGTTTCCAATATTCTCCACCTACCACATTTCTGCAGCTCAAAGACCTCTCGGAAATTAAATTTCAGATTGACATTCCTCTTGCGGGGAGAAGGACTTTTTAGATATAAGATAAAGACTAACAGACAAATAAACAAATAGATAGGTAAATTTCCACTCATTGAAATTCCACACTTCGAATATTTCTTGGTAGTGAAATTTCAGGAGAGAGAGAGAGAGAGAGAGTTCAACCCGAAGAGGTAAGGACTACCTCGTCGAGGTCCTTTGACGGAAAACTTCTCTCTCTCTCTCTCTCTCTCTCTCTCTCTCTAACCAGGCACATAGAGTCATTGCAATGAGAGAAAGAGACAGACAGGCAGGCAAAGAGAAAAGTAAAGGCCGTTTTCTGAAAGAAGATTGTTAATGGAAATATCGTTCCCTTTGGATATGGGCAAGACAGAATACCGCTTTATTGGCATTTTAATCCACCTTTTTTCTGTTTTAAAAGGAAGAGTGAAAGAACAAGAATTCCCAGCCATTTCTGTTCACGAAGAAGGAATAAACACATAAGAAGAGAATCATTATCATTACAATTATCATATATTCAGAGAATGAAACCCATTCTAACGGGACAAACTCACAGGGCCAATAGCTTGAAATTCAATCTTCCAAAGAATATAGCGTACTATTTTGCAAGAAGTAATAGAAGGTAATAGGACACACAGAGAGAAGATATCGTTTATTAGAAAAGAAAAATGAACACATTCACAAGAAAAATGAACAGAATAACAAGACTTTCTTACCGTTTCATTTTGAGAAGAAAAAGTAGATGAACAAGGGAAATAATTGGAGGAATTTCTTGTGATTTCTTCGAAGGGGAAACAAGGAAAAACCGATAATTTCTTTGCATTTTTTTTTCAAGGACGAAGAAGAATAAGGGAGAAGCAGACGGCAAGAAGAATTTCTCATTACTTCTTTGTTGTGCGAGGAAGGAAAAATATGGGAAACAGGAAGAATTTGAGGGAAGAAGAGAATTGCCGATCGACTTTCAAGATCAACACCTTAGCAACCGAACGTCTAGGGATCAAGTGCTCTAGATATATCAGTGTCACGCTAAACCTAATCTGCCAACGGCTAGAGAGTTACATTTTTTTTCTTTTTTTATCATTCCTTGAAAGAAACGGGAAAAATTCCACCTCTTCTTACCTTTCTTGTTGTTCTTCTCTCTAAAAATAAACAGCAGATTATCTTCTTTTTGCATGCCGTCAAATTCTTCTTCTTCGAAGGAAGTGGCCAGAAATCATTCCTCACCTCTTATACATTCTTCCTGTATCGAAATAACAATAAGGATTTCTTCTTCTTCACATCTTCCTAAAGATAGAATTCCTCACACTAATTTCCAGTGACTGCAATAAAACATATTTTCTTTTCTTCCCATCCTCCTAAGGACAGAATTTTTCCCAGTTATCTGCAGTGATCGCCTCCTCCTCCTCCTCTTCCTCCTCCTCCTCCTCCTCCTCCGCTTCCTCCTCCTCCTTCTCCTCCATCCTCTCAC
>NC_087202.1:14348176-14355521 GCF_015104395.2 Macrobrachium nipponense
CTTTCTAAATTTTTACTTAAAACAGCTTTATGTGTAGAAGATTGATGCCATCTCGATGTTTGTGGAATCACTTTTGTCAATAAACTTTCCATTTCCCGTGCTAAGTCCGCACATCACTGGGACACTTTCTTCACTACAATCTTAGACGATGATGACGATCGCCCTCTAATCCAAGGAACCTCATGATTATTTCGGGAGGAAGAAGAAGAGTGCACTTAATAATTTTTAAATAAATAGTTAAACATCAGTGTAAGGTTATGAATTACATGACTGTATTACGTATTCATGATACTTAATTTGAAAATATTCGTTGTTGAAAAAGTGACTAGATTCCTGACTCAAATAACAGCAGCTTTGCTGTGAACAGTAGCTACGGTGTTGTTCGCGCTCTCCTATTCTTTTTATCAGTGTTGCCAATTGGTATCTGTTTAGCCTCCAAACTGGGTATATTACTTACACAAAACTGTAGAAATAAGTGAAATTAGCGTATCTATTTGTAGTATGTATACATATTGGAGCAATTTTATCATTATTGCATTACTATGACAACTAGAATTTATGGAAACAGTTGTAAATGTATCAGTGTTTGTGTAAAGTTCCACTAAATTGGCAGTGATGAAATTTTGCCATTCCTAGCATGCAAACATTAATGTTTACATTTATTTCAGGCATAGGTTCAATTATTAGAAATAAAAAAGTCAAAATAGTAATATAGACTTGAATCAATGAAAAGTGCCATTAAAAAAATACAACATTCTTGTCATAAACAATTCACTGATCTGTCGTCTGTTCGCTGGTGCTTTTGGCAGCCAGATGTACGTACAGGGTGTCAATAAAGTCCCAATACTATTACAAGTTTTGTTCATGAAACTTACCTGTCAGATATATATATAGCTGTATTTCTGACGTCCGACAGAATTTCAAAATTCGCGGCACACGTAGTGGGGCGGTCAGGTGGTAGTACCCATTCCCGCCGCTGGGAGGCGGATATCAGGAACCATTCCCATTTTCTATTTATATTTTTTCTGTCGCCGGTGCTGCAAACATCTGTTTACAGTACCTCCGTCTAGGATTTTTTCATTATCTCGCTTAATATTATCTGGATTGACTTTTGGTATCGACTTCTGGATTGTTGGATTGGCACGCGTTATAGTGGTTTGGTTTTTTATTTTGGATTGGCTTTTCTGGATACATGATGTCTGGATCAAGTTCGGGAAGTTTCAGAGTGTGTGTGAGGAGTGAATGTAAGGTGAGGCTTCTTAAACCTTCAGTTGATCCTCACACAATTTGTATGGATTGCAGGGGGCATGTTTGCGTGGCTGATGATCGGTGCAATGAATGTAAGGATTTGGATGATGATAAATGGAGGATGTATGAGACCTATCGACGTAAATTGGAGCGCGATAGAGTCAGGAGGTCTTCCTCCAAGGGCAGCTCTACTAAAGGTAAGGATAGTAACATTTCTCCTCCTCTAACACCAGTAGATTTTGCCCAACCTAATCCTGTTTTGTTGCCTTCGGGCCCCAGTGCTGTGTCTGGAGAAGGTAACACCCTTTCTCTGATTCTAGAGTCTATTCGTGCTCTCGAATCTAAGGTATTGGCCCTAGAAACCGGCCCTGTGAAAGTTTGTGTTAGTGCCCCTAGTGTTGTGGAGGGGGCGTCAGATCGGCCCCATAATGCCTCTAGGCCTAGACCTCTATCGGACTCCCAGGACTCAGGGAGTGGGTATGTCGAAAGCCGCAAGAGGGTTATGGGGGCTCCCACCGATCTGGCGTCCCTTCGGCAGGCCTTGTTGCTAAATCCCAGGCTGCCAAGGAGCGCGCACGAGCGCGTGTCCTGAAAGACTGCTTTTCGTCCTCCGAAGCGTCCTCCCCGCGCAAGGGGTGGAGCGCTCGGAGAGACTCGTGTCCGTTGAAAAGGACCTTTCGCTTTGAGGACGCTTCACGTCCTATGTCTCCTCTTTCGTCAGAGGACGCTTTTGACGCCTTTCCTCCGCAGAAGAGAGGAAGGCTTTCTACCGATGAGGACGTTCGTTTCCACGCACAGGCGTGTTCACCTGAGAGGCAGATAGCTGTAACCTGCTAGAAGGAAGGAGGTCGTCCCCTCGCCCCTCGCCTTCTCGCAGTCTCAGTCCTGCCCCTTCTTTTGCTCCTTCGTCACCTACGAAGGATATCCTTGTGTCCCTTCAGGACCAGATTACGTCGCTGATGGCTCAGAGGACTTGCCCAGCAGCAGTCGAGCCTAAGCGTAGGAAGGACGTTCGGCTGCCTGTCAAGAGACGAAAGCGGCCTCAATTCTCTCGGCTCGCTCGTTCTCTCTCTCCGCCTCCGGATCGTCAACGTTCTCGTTCTCCTAGCAGATCTTTTACTCTCTCAGGAGAGGACGCTCGTCAAGACGCCTCGGCGTTCGAAGCAGGAACGCTTTGCGCTCTCGGCAGGTAGCGGTTGAGGACGCTCGGCAGGACGCTCGGCGTTCTAGACAGGACGCTTTGAGCTCTCTTCAAGACACTGTTAAGGACGCTCGGCAGGACGCTCGGCGCGCGAAGCAGGACGCTTCTTGTTATAGACAGGACGCCTTTGAGGACGCTCCGCAGGACGCTCGCCGTGTGAAGCAGGACGCTTTTCGAGCGAAGCAGGACGCTTTTGAGAATGCAAAGCAGGACGCTCGCTTGGCTAAGCAGGACGCTTTGGCGCCGCTCGTCAGGAAGCTCGCGCTTCCTTTCGTAGAGACGTTTCTGTTAAGACAGTTCACAGTGGCTTCTAAGGACGCTCCTCTTTCGCAAGATGTCCGTACCTCTAAAGATCAACGTGAGGCCGCTTCCGTACCTGTAGCGGATACTTCCAACCAACGGAAGTCTTTGTTCAGGATTGAGACTGCGGGACGTACTCCCTCTCCTGATGGGCGTTCTCCAGTTCCTCTTAGGAGGAAAGGGAACTTAGTAGTCCGGGGAGTTCCGTCGAAGAAGAACAACCGGTAGCTTCAGCTGTCTCGGACTACAAGGTTCTTGTTAGGCTGTTACGTTCAGCCTTCGGGGAGAAGTTCCAGCCGACAGCCCCTAGGTCTCCTCCCTCTCAACTTTCGTCTTCCAAGACCGTAAAGACCCCTGAATTCGTCGAAATGAAGACATCGCTGTCGACCAAGAGGGCGTTTAAGAAACTTCAAGACTTTATGTCCAGAAGGAAGGATCAGGGCAAGACCACTTTCGCCCATCCACCCTCTAGACTCGCCGGGAAAGGAGGAGTTTGGTATGAGACCAAGGAGGATGTGGGAGGTAAAGGTGGCCCTTCGTCCGCTTTGGGTGACTTCTCCAGTTTAGTGGACGCCCAGAGGAGGTCTCTCTTAGCGTCTGCTAAGGTGTCCTGGACTCCGGTAGAGACTGACCACCACTTGAAGGGACTGCTTCGTACCCTTAACGTGTTTAATTTCCTAGATTGGTGTCTGGGAGTTTTGGACCTTCAGTCTAGGAGTCCTGATTCTCTTAGTCTGGGGGAGCTGTCCAGCGTGTTGTCATGTATGGACAAGGCCGTCAGGGATGGTTCGGAGGAGCTAGTTTCGAATTTTGGAACTGCCTTCCTGAAGAAAGAGCACTGCTGTGCAGTTTCACTGCTAAGTCGGTATCTCCCGCTCAGAAAGCGGAATTGCTCTTTGCGCCTCTTTCGGACCATCTCTTCCCCCAGGCTATGGTAAAGGATCTTGCACAGAGTCTGCAAGAAAAGGCGACCCAGGACCTCTTGGTTCAGTCTTCAAGACGTCCAGCGGTTCCTTCCACTTCGACATTCAGCAAACCCCCTAAGAAAGTCAAACCCTTTCGCGGGGCACCCCCCTCGAGAGCAGCTCCTCGAGGGAGAGGGTTTTCGAGAGGAAGAGCTTCATTCAAACCCAAAAACAGCAAATGAAGATCTCGTCCTTCAGACACCAGTCGGGGCCAGACTGGAATTCTTTGCGGAGGCTTGGAGGCAGAGAGGGGCGGATCCTTGGACCCTCAAGATAGTAGAGCGGGGGTACAAGATCCCCTTTCTACATCCTCCTCCTTTGACATCAACTCCCAGAGACCTCTCTCCATCCTATCAGGGAGAGAAGAAAAGTGTTCTTTTCGATCTATTAGACCAGATGGTCGAAAAAAGAGCGGTGGAACAAGTCTTGGACCTAGAGTCACCGGGCTTCTACAACAGGATTTTCCTAGTGCCGAAGCAGTCGTCAGGTTGGCGCCCGGTCCTGGATGTGAGCAGGCTCAATCTTTTTGTAGAAAAGATAAAGTTCAAAATGGAGACGCCTCAGTCGGTGCTGGGAGCATTGAGACCTGGCGACTGGATGGTGTCTCTAGACCTGCAGGACGCGTACTTCCACGTCCCAGTCCACCCTCTTTCAAGGAAGTACCTGAGATTCGTCTTGGACAACAGGGTTTGGCAGTTCAGAGCCCTTTGTTTCGGTCTCAGCACGGCCCCGATGGTTTTCACAATGATTATGAGGAATGTAGCGAAGTGGCTCCATTCGTCAGGAATCAGGATATCCCTCTACCCTCGACGATTGGCTGATCAGAGCGTCGTCGAGGCAGAAGTGTCTGAAGGACCTTCAGTTTACGCTAGCCCTAGCAAGTCTCTGGGTCTTTTGGTCAACACCGAAAAGTCGCATCTGACCCCGACACAGTCCATCGTGTATCTGGGGATTCAGATGGATCAGTGGCTTTTCGGGCGTTTCCATCCCAGGAACGTCAGCGACTGTGGTTAGAGAAAGTCGCAGCCTTCCTAGAGAGAGAAGCTTGTTCGGTGAGGGAGTGGATGAGTCTGCTGGGCACCATTTCCTCGCTAGAAAAGTTTGTCTCGCTGGGAAGACTGCACCTCAGGCCTCTTCAATTTTTCCTTGCGGAAGAATGGACGTCGAAAGAGGACCTGAATGCGATCCTAAGGATCTCCAACGAAGTAAAAGTACACTTAAGATGGTGGCTCGACCCTCAGAAGTTACGAGAGGGCCTCTCCTTAAATCTTCTGAGCCCCGACCTAGTGTTGTTCTCAGACGCTTCCATTTCCGGTTGGGAGCAACACTAGGGGGGGAAGAAGTGTCAGGCTCCTGGAGAGGGGAACAGGTAGCCTGGCACATCAATGTAAAGGAACTGGCAGCGATATTCCTGTCGCTGCAGTTCTTCGAAGAAAGACTGTCAAGCAAGGTTGTTCAAGTCAACTCGGACAGTACCACAGCCCTTGCGTATCTAAAGAATCAGGGAGGGACTCGCTCCAGATCCCTTTTTCTCCTGGCGAAGGAAGTTCTGCTATGGGCAGACGCAAGGCGCATCAAGATCCTGACAAGATTCGTGGCAGGGGTTCAGAATGTCAGGGCGGACCTTCTCAGCCGCCGAAATCAGATTCTACCAACAGAATGGACCTTGCACCAGGAAGTCTGTCAACAGTTATGGAGATTGTGGGGACGTCCTCTAGTAGACCTGTTCGCTACGTCAAGGACGAAGAGGCTTCCTCTGTATTGCTCCCCGGTTCTGGACCCAGGGGCAATTGCAGTGGACGCGTTGCCCTGGAACTGGACAGACCTGGATCTTTACGCCTTTCCCCCATTCAAGATCATGGGGGACGTAATGATGAGTTCGCAGCGTCAGAAGGGACAAGGTTGACTCTGATTTGCCCCATGTGGCCAGCAAGAGAGTGGTTCACAGAGGTCATGACGTTCCTTGTGGACTTCCCAGAACGTTGCCCTGGAGGAGAGATCTACTCAGACAGCCTCACTTCAAAAGGTTTCATCAAAACCTCTCCGCTCTGGCCCTGACTGCGTTCAGACTATCGAAAAGTTGGCCAGAGCGAGAGGCTTTTCAAAGGCAGCTGCGAGAGCAATCGCTAATGCTCGAGAGCCTCTTCAAGAGCTGTCTACCAGTCTAAGTGGTCCTCCTTCAGGGCATGGTGCAAGAAGGAAGGAATTTCCTCTTCCACGACCTCTGTGAATCAGATAGCAGATTTCTTACTCTATCTAAGAAATGTGCAAAATTGGCAGTTCCTACAATCAAGGGTTATAGGAGTATGTTGTCTGCCGTTTTTCGCCACAGAGGAATGGACCTCTCCGACAATAAGGATCTGCACGATCTCTTAAGGTCGTTCGAAACCACCAAAGTTCCACAAGCAAGACCGCCCTCATGGAATTTAGATGTGGTGTTGAAACATCTGATGCTAAGTCCCTTTGAGCCTCTCCATGAAGCTTCTCTAAGGGACTTAACGAGAAAAATGCTTTTCCTAGCTTCTCTGGCGACGGCGAAGAGAGTTAGTGAAATCCAAGCGTTCAGTAGCCTAGTGGGTTTCAAGGGAGACAGCGCTGTCTGCTCGTTGAACCTTCTTTCTTGGCTAAGAACGAGAACCCGTCTAATCCTTGGCCAAAGAGCTTTGAATCAAAGGAAATATCGAGTCTCGTGGGTCAAGAACCAGAGAGAGCCTGTGCCCTGTCAGGGCTCTCAAGTTCTATGTGAATAGGACTAGAGAGATAAGAGGTCCCTCAGGTAATCTCTGGTGGCTCGGTGAAGAGACCAGATTTGCCGTTGTCGAGAATGCTGTTGCTTTCTTTGCTTGAGGGACGTCATTAAAGAGGCTCATTCATCTTGCCAGAAGACTGATATGAGCCTCTTTAAAGTGAAAGCTCACGAGGTCAGAGCCGTAGCTACCTCTCTTGCCTTCCAAAGGAACATGTCTATCAGAGATATTCTTGATAGCACCTTCTGGAGGAGCAATTCCGTATTCGCCTCACATTACCTCCGGGATGTGAGAACGATTTACGAGAACTGTAGTTCTTTGGGACCTTACATTTCGGCAGACACAGTTTTGGGGGCTGAAGGTAGCTCTCTCCCTATCCCATTAGCTTAGGTTAGGTTAGTTTATTGTGTTTTTGGTTGATGGTGAGATCTTCTGTGAAAATCTCCCATTCCATAGTGTTAATCGGTGGGGGTTTTTTTTGGGTTAGTTGGTCAGGTGGTGGTCGGTTGCTGTGTTACTGCCATATGTTACTGCCATATGTTTGGCTAGATGGTCTTGTCGCATTGTGGTCACGTCCCCGTTGACAGAGCATCCAGAGAGCACCAGCACTACAGGTCAAAACCTGGCTGGCAACTCTGATAAAGCATAAGCAGGCTTTATGGTGACAGTAATCACATAGTCTACTTTGCTATCAGGTAAGGAACCATAAGTTAATCTTTATTTTAATTTAAATTTCCTAAAAAATCCTAGTCTGTCTCTACCCCACCATCCGAAGGTGTTGATTCAGCTATATATATCTGACAGGTAAGTTTCATGAACAAAATGTTATTGTTATAATACAATTAAGTTGTTCATTACTTACCTGGCAGATATATATAATTAGA